>NC_087359.1:76021276-76324306 GCF_030014295.1 Loxodonta africana | reverse complement strand
AGGAGACACCTGACCAGTGCTCTGTGACAAACCACGTACAGATTAAAACAACAAAAACAAAAAACTTGTTGCCAGCAAGTCGATTCCAACTCATAGTGACCCTATAAGACAGAGTAGAACCATCCCACAGGGTTTCCAAGGAACAGCTGGTGGATTCGAACTGCCAGTCTTTTGTTTAGCAGCCATAGCTCCTAACCACCGCACAGACCGAGGGGCCTAAAATGGACGTTTGGGAAGCTCTATCTTCCTCGGGGCCCCGTTTGAGTCCTAGATGCAATTCTGAAGGATTGAGTATGAGGCTTTTTTTTTTTTTCTTGAGTACACGCTATTTGATAGATCCTACTATGTCCCTATGAGTTGAAATCAACTCAACAGCAATGTTTTTTTATACTAGACCCTGTCAGTTTTTCATGCTGTGGTGGCTTGCATGGTTTTAGTGGAGCGTCCAGACTAAGACAAACCAGGAAGAAAGGCCTGGCAATCTACTTCTGAAAATGAGTCAGTGGGAGCCTTATGGATCAGGATTGCCTGATACGGTGCTAGAGGATGAGCCCCTAGGTTAGAAGTCTCTCAGAATACACAGTGGCCACAACAGTGGACTCGAGCAGACCAAAGATCACAAGGATGGCGCAGGACCGGGCAATGTCATCATGAGTCAGTGCCAACTTGACATCAACTGACAACACCAGGCTCAAGGATACACAGATGAATAGGACATAGCTCCTTGCCTCATCAGCTCATGGCCGACAGAAACATAATGGTGAACTATTGGACTCAGCTGGGCCCAGGGTGGGTAGCTTGCATTTTGGAGGAAATTGGACCCTCCCACTGGGATGCTAAAGTTAGTGGAGCGGGAGGCTCAGATGACCCTAATACTCAGAGGGACCTGAAAGTTGTGGAGGAAAAGCCACACCTTTTAAATTGTTTTAACTTTGTGCCTGTAGGAAACTGAGCTGGCAGGTGCCATTCCATCACCCCCAGTCACTTAGCACCACCCATCTTGTGTGTATCTGGAGTGCCTGGGCAGTGCGAATGGTTGATGCACTCAGCCGCTAACCAAAAGGTGGGAGGTTCAAGTCTACCCCAAGGCGCCTTGAAAACAAGGCCTGGTGATCTACTTCCAAAAAGCAGCCACTGAAAACCCTATAGAGCACAGTTCTGCTCTGTATTCATGGGGTTGCCATGAGTCAGAACCAACTAGACGACAGCTGGTTTGGATCTTGTCTGTTAAAATCCACCAGAGGGGAAATCATTCTCCTTCTCTGCGCCTCCCCCTCCCCCCACCCCCTTTTATCATCTCTGCTTTGGCTGAATGAGAAAATGGGTCCAGGAGTTTCAGTGTGCCTGATCCAGGTGGAAATCAGAAGAACGTTCTGGCTGCACCTTTCCAAGTCCTCAGCCAGCGACAGCCTAAGCTTCCCTTTGCCAGCTGTCCGGCTGACGTGCCAGGCTTCTTGGCTGGGAAGATAGCATTTTGAGATCTCCTGAAGAGGACTGAGTGTAGCACGCCTGTACAGGAGGCCCCAGCCACCCTGAGAACCCCCCAGGGTCTCAGCCACCTGCTCTTCTGCCTTCTTCCCCCTGTCCTCTCCTTCTCACAGTGGGGAAGCGATTTAGATGTTGGCCACATGTTAGTGTAAGACCAAGGCTCTGGAAACCCTGCAGGCCTTGGTATTATCTCCTCTAGAATTCCGATCTTGTCGGGCAGGGACTGGGACTTTGAGAGCTGGAGCAGGCAGCTGTCCAGAACACCTCTGTGGCTGGGATACAAGACAAGTGAAAGGAAGTCGAAGCTTCCTGGTGAGTGAGGCCCCTCTGTCAGTCTGAGGTCAAAGTTGGTGAGTAGCAACTTAAAGGGAGTATCCAGGCCAGGTAGGACAAGGGGAGGGACCAGGTCTTGCTACAATTTCATAAGATGAGCTTTGAGAGATTCAGAAAACCGCTGAACAAAATCCCTGAACCTATTGAGAGCTTTGTGTTCATTAAAAAAGAGTTGGTTCTGTTCCCATGAAAACAAACAGCCGCTCTGCCTGGGGCTCTGTTGTATTATTGTTAAGTGCCAGGATACTGTGACTTCTTGAGCAAAGAATTATTTTAGGATCAGCCTAAGGAGGTGTGGCTGACTTGAGTTGCAAACATAAATTAAAAACTATGGAGTTCTTACAAGATTTGTTTGGCGAGCTGCAGTTCTTTAAAACGTTTACATTTAAGTCATTTAGTCAGATATTAGTTGTACACACCTCAAAATTAGGTTCACTGATCTGGCTTAATCACATATTAAACAAACAGGAACACCCTTTCATTTGTGTAGCTCAAAAAGACAATGGTTCACTTCTCTGAATCTAGCACATATGAAAATATCCGTCTCTCACTCACTCACTCCAACATGGATTTAAGGAGCACCTTCCCTGTGTTCTATTTAGGTGCCAGGAGTATAAAGATCTATAAGGCATGGTGTCAGCTCCAGAGAAGAGGCAGATACGTAAGCAAATACAGGGGGTGAGATGTCACAAATGTGATGCTGAATTCGTCTGCAGAACAATGGAGCTTGGCGGCTTAGTGGTCCAAGCAGATATGAATGCCCTCCTTTGACTCTAAACACTAGAAATGCCACATAAAATAAAACAAAAATTATTTTCAATACACAGAAGAACTCATAAGAAAGAACATAAATTCTGCGGGTGCCAAAAACAAAGAGTGGTAAGAGTAAAATCCAGCAATGAATCAAGCAGACTGCTGAGAGTAAGCGGAAACCCCAGGTCCGAACACAGATCATACCCACCCAGTGCCGTCGAGTCGATTCCGACTCATAGCGACCCTATAGGACAGAGTAGAACTGCCCCATGGAGTTTCCAAGAAGCGCCTGGTGGATTCGAACTGCCGATCCTTTGGTTAGCAGCTGTAGCACTTACCCACTCTGCCACCAGGGTTTCCTCACAGATCGTAGGGGCTGGGATTCTAACACCCAGGTGGGAAGAGGAGATACATCCTCTTGTACTGAAGAGCAAGGTAGGTGGCCCAGGGAAGCAGAGGGAAGGCCTGCCTTCAGTGTGATGCCTTGGGTGCAAAAAACAAAAAAAAAGTCCCATAAGGTGTCGAAAGTCCTGTCCTGTACGTGGATAAGAGGTCCAAATTTACAACACCTGTTCAGAAGATAAAAATTAAAAAAAAAAAAAAAGAAACCTGAGAAATGAACATAGAAACTGGTCTGAGGCCTTTAAATGACCTAGGAACCACTGCCTAAAGGGGAGTTGGGTGGACATATAGGTTCAGTAATGTGATATGAATTGTGCTCTGGGGGTAGTCTGAGGGTGGAGCAAAGAAGGAAGGAAAGAACAAACAGGAGATCTTTATGGGGTTCCAGGAAGGAGTCCCTGGGCGGTGCAAATAGTTTATGGTCTTGGTTACTAACCGAAAGGTTGGAGGTTCAAGTTTACCTAGAGGCACTTCAGAAGAAAGGCCTGGCAATCTACTTCTGAATAAATCAGCCGTTGAAAACCCTGTGCAGCACAGTTCTACTCTGACATGCATAGAGTCACCATGAGTCAGAGTCGACTATATGGCAGCTAGTTATGGGGTTCCAGGTGACAAGGTGTACAAGATCTAAATGCACTCAATGGCTCAGGCTAGACGCTGGAATGGACCAGCAGGGTATCTTGCTCCTACATCCCATCACCACTGCTAACGTGGACATAATATATTCCTGCCTCCACTCATGCCTATTTCCCTGGGTACAAAGAAAAGGAAAGTGCTCCTTGCCCTGCCACACAGTTCTCTCCATTCATGGAACATGAGACCCTTCTGTCCTGTGTCGGGTCCACAGCTGAGCCCTGACACCTGAGTGCCCCAACCTGCCAGCGACTGCTGGGGCCTAGCTTGAGCTGTGTCCACTGGTCCCCTCTAGCTATCTACAGTCTCCTTTCTACATTGTTCTCTGCTTCCTCCCCTGGCCCAGCCTCCCACCTCTTTGTGTCTTCCAGTAATTTCTATTATGTCATCTGGGAAAAAAAAAATACTTCCCATGACTCACAACCTCCTCTACATCACCGTCGGTCCTCACCCAATATGCCTACATGTCCCTGTCTTACAGAAGACCAGGACACCCCCTGGAATATTTTTCCCTGCCATTCTTTCTAAAGGCTCATTCTCCATTCTCTCACACCCACATACCTCCAGACCCCCCCGCAAAAAAGGGTCTATGTCTTCACTGCTCCTCACAGCAGCTTCCAGCTTGTGACTCCACTTCCCTGTTGCAACATCTCTTTCCCCAGTTTGGCTCTGCCTTCCTCTCCCCTGCTGACCGCCTGGTCTCTGCCATGCATTCACTCAAGACGTTGGTGTCAGGCTCAGAGCCTTCCTGTCATTGAAGTTCTGTAGAAGTCTCAGATGGCTTCCATGTCCATGTGGAAGGCAGACTCGAGGTTCTGGACTCTGTGACCTGCTCATCCTCAGGCCACTGAAGCCGCCCACTTGCATGGCCACATCCTTCATAACTCAGAAACTGGGAAGTTGAGCTTCCACACACAGCTCATTCTCATTGGCTCAGCCACTGCCAGGTTACCAGGTCTGCCACTGTGACAAAACTGGAGGCTTAAAACAACAGAAATGTATTCTTTCGCAGTTCTGGAAATAGGCATCCAGAATCAGCCTCAGTAGGCTGAAATCAAGGTGCTGGCAGGAATGCCCTTCCTGTGAAGGCTCTGGGGAAGAATCTGTCCCTTGCCTCTTTAAGCTTCTTCCTGCATTCCTCAGCTTGTGGCCCCATCACGCCAACCTCTGCCTCTGTGGTTGTGGTCACATGGCCTTCTCCTCTTCTGTGGCATAATCTCCCCCTGCCTCTCTTTTACAGGAATACATGCGATTGCACTTAGGGCTCACCTGGATAATCCAGGCTGATCTTCCTCTCTCAAAATCCTTCATTTAATCGCATCTCCAAATGCTTTTTTATAAAATATGTAATGTTTTAATTTTTTTTATTGTGCTTTAGATGAAGGTTTACAGAACAAACTATTTTCTCATTAAACATTTAGTATACATATTGTTTTATGACATTGGTTAACAACCCCACGACATGTCAAAATTCTCCCTTCTCAAACTTGGGTTCCCTATTACCAGCTTTCCCTGCCGTCTAGTCTTTGCTGCTGGGCTTTTATATATCCTCTTTGGTGAAGTGTCTATTCAAAACTTTTCAGTTGGGCCACATGTTTTCTTACTGTTCAGTTCTGAGAGTACTTTATATAAAATTCTTGGGTTATAAATTCTTTGTCAGATATGCGATTTGAAAATATTCTCTCCAAGTCTACAATTTGTATTTTATTAAAGAGTGTCTCTCACAAAACAAAATTTTGAAAATTGAAGAAGATCAATTTATCATTTTTTTCTTTTATGGGGTACACTTTTGATGTCATGTCTCAGGACTTCTCATATAACCCCAAGTCACAACGATTTTTTTCTAAAAGTTTTACAATTTTACATTTTGTATTTAGATTTATGACTCATTCTCAGCTAAATTTTGTATATAATATGTGAGGTTTTAGGTAGAGGTTATTTTCTCGTATATGAATGCAGTTGTTTGAGCACCATTTGTTGAAAAGACTATCCTTTCTCCATTGAATTGTCTTCACACTCTTGTCAAAAATCAGTTGGCTGCATTTGTGTAGGTCAGTTTCTGGACTCTCTATTCTACTGCATCGATCTATGTGTCTATCCTCTTGTCCATACCATAGCGTCTTTACCACTGTAGCTATATAAGACTTTTTAAATGCAATAAAGTGATTTCTCCAACTTTAGTCTTCTTTTTCAATTTTTTTTTTGTCTATTCTGGTTTTCTTACCTTTAAATTTTTTTTAATTAGCTTGTCTATGCATACAAAAAGAAAAAAAAAAAATCCAGCTGGGACCCTGCTCAGAATTGCCTGAAATTTATAGATCAATTTAGGGAGAACTGACATCTTTACTGTGTTAAGTCTCCTAACCCATGCACACAATATTTCTCTCCAATTATTTAGGTGTTCTCTGAATTTTTTCATCAATCATTTGAATAACTCAACAACTTTTTTATGATATAAACTCTGAATAAACTAGGAATAGATGGAAACTTTTTCAACTTGATAAAACATCTAAAGAAACATACTACTAACATGATAACTAATGGCATAGCAAGGCAAGAATGCCCACCCCACCGTTCCTGTTCAGCATCATCCTGGACTTCCTAGCCAGTGGGGTAGAAAAAACAAACAGAAAACATTAAGGCTTTAAATCTCAAATGACATAGAGATAAATTAAATGTAAAAAACCAGCCAGATGGAGGAAATTATTCTGAAAATCAGAGAATGAGAATATAAAAGAAACCCAAATGTGTTTCATTTTTTTTTTTTTCATGGAGGAAGATCATTTTACAGGTTTATGTTTAATACTGTTAAAAAAAAAAAAAAAGGTGGCGTGGGAGTGGCATCAGAACTCGTTGTCTAACTTCACAAAGGGAAGGAGGATCAGCATCAGCACCAATAGCCCAAGGCTGATTCACCTCCACTCTCCAACCTTCTACCAGCTCTGACACCAGCCATCCCCCCCACGGCACTCTCTACTTCTCTGCTGAGTTCAGTATTTGGTTGCAACGTCCACAGAGAACTCACAGACAACACTCACAATTATGGCATTTATTAGGGAAGTAACAGGTCACAATTCAGGATTAGAAATGACTCAGGATACAGTTCTTTGATCAAGACAGCTCCTCAGCCATGCCCTCAGGCAGGCCTCTCTCTCCTGCCCTTAGCCTCTCAGCCCCTCTGCCTCTTGGCCTCACCTCTTTCCTGCATGGGAAAATGTTAAAAATCTCTTTAACTCCACTGGTAAGTGCCCAGAGGCACCAAGCTCTGACAGTAAGCCTCGACCCCAAGGCACTCAGCTCTCTAGCTCTGTGAGTTGGCAAGTCCAGCTCTGAGGAAAGAGATACCTCACTCCACCAGCAAGCTTCCTGACCAAAGACACTGAGCCTTCTTGCGCCATGGGCTAACAAGCCCACCATGCCGCTTTCTTCTGCTCACCTGATTCTGCTGCGCTGTATCCCTACTGCTGCTTTTTGCTCTCTCTCACCGCCTCCAGGGTTACAGCCCCCTGTCTCTGTCTCCTGGGTCTAGGAGGTTCTAGGCACAGGGATTCCAGGTTCAAGGATGTGCTCCACTCACAGCTCTTCTGCCTCTGGGATGGGTCATTTTAAACCTAGCAGGATGGGAAAACTGACCAATCCCCTTGCTAGGGTTCCATACACCTTATTTGCATGGTCCTACCCAGTCATTTGATAGGAGTTACAAGATCATAGCAAGAAGGGCCATATAAAAGTGGTCTATTGAACTGCAAATATTATAAGTTCCCATGAAGTAAAAGAAAGTCTAAAGAACAAAAGTATGACAAGAAAACGAATAAAATAGAATGAATAAATGAATGAGTAAATAAAAATACATGAGAAAATGCATAAAAAGTTTTTGTTTTAAGTTAGTGTTTAGTACAGAAGGAAAAGGTTACAATTTCTCATTAAGTCTTGATTGGAAGGTGCTTACTTGTATCTTACATAAGACAAATATAATTTTATCTCTTTCTCTAAATTGTTAAAAATACAATGCCATGGTAACAGTAGTGTTATGCTTTGCTTTTTAAATAAACTTAAAAGTTCTATTTTTGATATTAAAAAAAAAAACACTAATAGAGTGTAAAATCATGCTTATCTGTGTTTCTCACTTAAATACTCCTAGGGGATATTTAGCTTTTGGCACCGAAGTTATTGAATGTAGTGGTTAAGACCTTGTTATTGCTTGGTTAGAATTCTGGCTCCAGTGATGATTGTGGGACCTTGGACAAGTTACCTAACCTCTTCGTGTTTCAGTTTCCAAAGCTGTAAAATTCAAGAAATAAGAGGAAGAGCTACTTCACAGGCTGTCAGAGGGACAAAATAGGTAACGCTTATTAAAAAAAAAAAAAAAAAAAAACACTTATAAGGAGCCTAAAATAGTGCCTGGTAGAAAGTAAGGATAGATGTCCGCTATCATTAACTGTTACCATTATCCTCCATCTGGTCATAAATGAGTTGAAGTCATAGTCCCAAGAAGAAAAAAATGAATTCAACTTTGAAAACCTATACTTTTATGTAACAGTAAATATGCCATGGTAATATTTCTTGCTTCTAAGACTGTGCATGAGTACTCAATGCAATGTAGATTTAGAAATACGGAGATATTAGGATGAGAATATAGATTTTGAGGGAAGCTAGGCTTTGACTGCTAGCTGAAGAAAACACTTTATCCATTCCATAATCACAAGAATCGTAATTTCTTTACTCTTCTAAGAATAGAATACTAATCTAAAAAAGTAGAATACTAATCTAATAAGATCTTAGGACACTGATGGGCCACCTTTCCTAGGAAGTAAAATTTCAAGATTTGTCAGAATTAGGATTTTTTTTTTTTTTTCTCCTCTCCAATGACTGCTTTTTATTTTTCCTTTTGTGGATCCCCTCATTCCATGACAGCATGAAGTAAGTGGCTTAGTCCAGCTACTTTTTAGGCTTTGGGGACAAATTCTTGCTTTCTGTAACAGAGACTGGCTAGATGCTAATCAAGCCATTTCTCTTTCCCTCCTTGGTACACAACTAGATGATCTTTGCTAGCCTTTCCTATAATTAAGGGCACCATGTGACTGGGTTCCTGAGTGTGGGTCTAATGGAATGGATACCACCTCAAAGGAAAAATTGTTCCATGAGTTCTCTCTCTTTTTCTTCCATCTAGAGGAGGTCTCCAGAGCCCTCATGACACTGGAGCCACTAGATAGATGATCCTAGGTCTCTGAAAGACTGTGTGAACTGTGATGTGAGATATAAATGTTAGTTGTGTTCAGCCACTGAGATCTTAAGTGTTCTTTGCTATACAGTAATCCAGTCCTAACTAATGGAGATGATTTAAGTATGTCCACCACCCATCTGTCAGTCTGTCATACTGTGGTGGCTTAAATGTTGCTATAATGCTGGAAGCTATGCCATCAGTATTTCAAATACCAGCCAGTTCACCCATGGTGGACAGGTTTCAATAAAGCTTCTAGACTAAGACAGACTAGGAAGTAAGGCCTGGCAATTTCCTGCTGAAAACGAGCCAATGAAAACCCTATGAATTACAACAGAAGATTGTCCAATATAGTGCTGGAAGATGAGCCCTATAGGTTGGAAGTCACTCAAAATGCACAGTGGCTGCAACAATGGACCCAAGCATACCAATGACCACGAAGATGGTGCAGAACCTGGCAACTGCAACAATGGACCCAAGCATACCAATGACCATGAGGATGGTGCAGAACCTGGCAACTGCAACAATGGACCCAAGCATACCAATGACCATGAGGATGGTGCAGAACCGGGCAATATTTTGTTCTGTTCTGTACATGGGGTCACCCTGAGTTGGAGTCGACTCAACAGAAACATTTGATATATTTAGATAAATTTGATATATTTAGATAAATTTGATATATTTAGAAACATTTGATATATTTAGAAACATTTGATATATTTAGATAAACATTACTTAGATATTGTCTTTATTTCTGACAGCTTTTCTTTGGTGCTAGAGTAGTAAGTTCTGAGAACTGGAGTTGTATTCTGGGGAATGGTAGAGGGTGTACATGGTACATGGTCCAGCTAAGCTTCATTAATATTTTGGGTCAAAGACTCAACTATTTATAAATGACTTTATTTTGCTTTTGCTATGGTTCCATGCACATCCTTTTCTCATAAGAGGTAGTGTTGCTGTGACAAGGCAGGACTCAATCACTTGAAGGCATCCTGAACTAGGTGCCATCTTAACATGGCACACCCTTGGAACAATCTATTATTACTTTCAGCAATAAACACATAGAGAAGTAGGCAAGGACAGTCAAATGATTAGACACATACACCCTAAATAAACAACCTTAAATAAAGACAGCTGGTTCATGAATCTTCTCACTGATACATTAATAAGAAATTTCTGTTATACATGGAAGTGAATATACTGAATTACATGATTTGGTTTGTTCTCTCTAGTAGTTAAGTATGGGGGTGGGGAAAAGACAAGGAAAATAGATTTAAAAAATACAAAAATAATTAAAGGCTAACATACTGATTGCAAGGAGTTTTGACAACCATCAAAGCAGTCAAACACTGACAGTGTATAAAAAGCTTTGCCCTTGGATGTCCTAAGAAGAATGGATGAATAGTTGTCTGAATAGTTAAAAGGTGCACCAGCTTGTATGTAAAGATATTGAACAACGAGGTTTTTCACTGTCCCTTGGCCCCAAGATTCTTCACATTTTTGGGGTTCCCCATTCAGAATATGATGATGAGAGCTTCATAGACTCTTTTTCACCACAGAGTAAAATAGAAATGGATCATTGGTTAGATCTATACTTATTGAGCAAGCCAAAAAAAAAAAAAAGCCAAAGTTGTTCTAAATTAAGGTTCTTCCTTACATCCAAAAAAAAAAAAACTTTGCCTTCAAATACGTTTCATCGTTTCTTAAACCACGAGGCTTGTAACCTACTTCAATCCATTCCCATCTTGAAGGTCAAGGTGGTCGTTTTAATTTTACTATCACTTATGTGAGGAGGTTCGTGCCACAGTCAAGATTGTTTTATAAACAAATTGCTTTGTGCCATTGGTTGCAATTCTCGCAATGTGTCAGCACTTTCCCCTTTCCACCCCAGGTTCCCCACGTCCATTTGTCCAATTTTCCTGTCCCTTCCTGCCTTCTCATCTTGCTTTTGGACAGGGGTTACCCATTTGGTCTTGATATTCGATTGAACTAAGAAACACGTTCCTCATGTGTGTTACTGTTTGCTTTATAAAACCAGTGTTGTTGAGTCGATTTCGACTCGTAGCGACCCTGTATTTGCTTTATAGGCCTGTCTTAATCTTTGGCTGAAAGGTGGACTTGGGGAGTGGCTTTGGTTCTGAGATAGCAGGGTATTTGAGGGCTATAGTCTTGGGGGGTTCCTCCAGTCTCTGTCAGACCAGTAAATCTGATCTTTTTTGTGAATTTGAATTTTGTTCTACATTTTTCTCCTGCTCTGTCTGGGACTCTCTATTGGTATCCCTGTCAGAGCAGTTGGCGGTGGCAGCTGGGCACCATCTAGTTCTTCTGGGGTCAGGCTGTTGGAGGCTGGGGTTCATGTGGTCCATTAGTCCTTTGGGCTAATATTTTCCTTGTGTCTTTGGTTTTCTTCATTCTCCTTTGCTCTGGACAGGATGAGACCAATAGATGTATTTTAGATGGCCACTGGCAAACTTTTAAGACCCTAGATACTATTCACTAAAGACGGATGTAGAATATTTTCTTTATGAATTGTGTTATGCCATTTAATTTTCCTAGATGCCTCCTGAAACAATGGTCCCCAGCCCTTAGCCCCAGCAACTCTGTCCCTAAAGGTATTTGGATGTGTCTGGGAAGCTTCTATAGCTTTGCCTTCATCAAGTTGTGCTGACTTTCCCTATACCGTGTGTTAACTTCACCGAAGTTAACGCTTGTCTACTATTTAGTTAATGATTTCTTTTCCTCATCCCTCTCCTTCCTTGTTACCATCAAAGGCTTTTTTTTCTGTGTGTAAACCTTTTCTTGAGTTTTTATAATAGTAGTCTCATACAATATTTGTCGTTGACTTGTTTTACACAACATAATGCCCTCCAGATCCATCCATGTTGTGAGATGTTTTGAGAATTCATCATTGTTCTTTATCATTACAAAGAATTCCATTGTGCGTATGTATCATAATTTGTTATTTCCTTAGGTTATTTCTATCTTTTTGCTATTGTGAATAATGCTGCAATGAATATGGGTGTGCATATGTCTATTTGTGTGATGACTCTTATTCCTCTAGGATATATTCCTAGGAGTAGGATTGCTGGATCATATGGTATTTCTATTTCTAGCTTTTTTAAGCAGGTACCATATCGTTTTCCATAGTGTTTGCAACATTTGACATTCCCACCAGCAGTGCATAGGAGTTCCAATCTCCTTGCAACCTCTCCAACATTTGTATTTTCTGTTTTTTTGATTAGTGCCATTGATATAGGGGTAAGATTGTATCTCATTGTAGTTTTGACTTGCAATTCTCTAATGGCTAATGATCGCAAGCATTTCTGCAGAAGTCTGTTAGCTACCTGAATATCTTCTTTGGTGAAGTGTCTGTTCCTATCCTTCACCCATTTTTTGATTGGATTATTTGTCTGTTTGCCGTTGAGGTATAAAATGAGAATTTCTTGATTGCGCTAGGCAAATACACAGATTTCAAGCCCCGACCCAGGTCTATTCCATCAGCATCCCCAGGGAATAAATTCGGGACATTTGGGGAATACTGTGCTAGCCTCTGTGCTAATTGCTTTTCATTCATTATTATATTTGATCCTCACCACAAAAGGCTGAGGCATAGAGAAGTTAAATGATAGTTTATGCTGATAACTTCGGATTGAGTTATCCTTAGGCACACTCCCCTGTGTTCTAGGGCACCTTTGGAAGAAGAGGTCTGACTCACGCATATGGCAGAATATAATAAATGCCCGTGGAAGAGGTGCAAAACACAAATGGACCATGAAATTTGGAACAGAGAAATGGGTCCGGTGTTGGAATATTGGAGATGGTATAGCAGGAGCCAATCTTGGGATATAGGTCGGTTTTCTGCAGGCAGAAGTGGGGTTAGGTCCACAAGAAAATATTTTTGCCCCTTTTTTCTACTTTAAAAATTGGATATCTGTAACTTAGCTCAAGTAGAGAAAATATATCCTGGCCCCTGTGATGGTTTAGCAGTCTAAGTCATCTGCTTCAAAATAGGACCGAATTACAGCCAGCTGGTAATGATTTTTTAATTCTAACCCCTGCAGAAGAGTGAAAATTCCTCAGAAAGTCCATTTCTTGTCCAGCACCGGACTGCATTTCCCTCACAGGGTGACATGGCTGTTATGGGGCTGTTTGTTTTTATTTTTAATTTTGTTAGTAACCACAAACCACATTGTTCCAGCATTCTGAATATAGCATTTATAAGTTGAAAATAGAAGAAGGGTACAGAATGTGCAACATTTTCTAGCTCATTGGTCCATGTCCATAAAAATCACTTTAAAAAGGAAAATCCTACATTCTTCAAGGTAGCTGCAATAATTGTACTGTTCCCTTTGAAAATTTACAGTGTAGGGTAGAAATTAAGTTCTTTAGGTACCTCTTCTACCTTGTTCCCCTCCACTGCAAGGTGGGGCAGCACTGCTAGTCCTCATCACGACATTTCACGGTTCTTAAATGCAATACAGGGTCCTTAGGCAACCCTGAGCTGTTCAACAGCTTTATGAAAGCTGTCCATGAAAGAACTCTTTGCAATGTTGTACATTAACTTTAACAAAACACTTAATCTGACACATGTCATAACTATGAAAAATACTGTGATACTAAACATAGTAAGAGATGATACAGAGTGGGCAACCAGGCTACTTAGACGGAGAAAGAAAAGGTTTATGAGAGAAGTCTGGTTCATCTTCAGAAGGGACATAAGAGATATTCTAGTTCAGAGGTCTGTCAGTTTGTTGTACTGTGGTAGCTGGAGCCTTGCTATGATGCTGGAAGCTATGCCGCTGGTATCTCAAATACTAGCAGAGTGACCCATGGCGGACAGGTTTCAGTGGCCCTTCCAGGCTAAGACAGACCAGGAGGTAAGGCCTAGTAGTCTACTTTCAAAAATTAGCCAGCAAAAACCTAATGGATCAGAACAGAACACTGTCCAATATAGTGCTGGAAGATGAGCCCCCTAGGTTGGAATGCACTCAAAATACACAGTGAACACAACAGTGAACTTGACCATGCCAACGATCATGAAAATGACATAGGATTCGGCAATGTTTCATTCTGTTGTATGAGGGGTAGCCAAGAATTGTAGCTGATTAGATGGTGAGAGGGCATAGAACAATACAAGGTGGATCCTACCTGCAAAAGACTCTAGTAGAGAACTGGAGTACCTAACCAGACATCTACCCAGGCTAGGAAAAAACACACCAAACACCTGACATAATAGCAACGTCAGCTGGAACCCATGGTTGTTGTAAGATGCCATCCAGTCAGTTCTGAATCATAGTGGCCCTATGTACAACAGAATAAAACACTGCCTGATCCTGAGCCATCCTCACAATTGTTGCTATATTTGGGCCCATTGTTGTAGCCACTGTGCCCATTCATCTCCTTGAGGGTCTTCCTCTTTTTCACTGACCCTCTACCAAGCATGATGTCCTTCTCCAGGGACAGGTCCCTCCTGATAACATGTCCATCCAAAGTATGTGAGAGGAAGTATCGCCATCCTTGGTTCTAAGGAGCAGTCTGCCTGTACTTCTTCCAAGACAGATCTGTTTGTTCTTTCAGCAGTCCATGGCATATTCATTATTTTTCACCAACGCCATAACTCAAAAGCGGCAATTCTTCTTCAGTCTTCCTTTTTCATTGCCCGTCTTTCTCATGCATATGGCTTGGGTCAGGCATACCTTAGTCCTTAAAGTGACATCTTTGCTTTTTAACACTTTAAAGAGGCCTTTTGCCGCAGATTTGCCCAATGCAACGTCATCTGAATTCTTGATTGCTGCTTGCATGGGTGATGATCATGGAAGTGAAACAAAATCCTTGACAACTTCAGTCTTTATTTATCATGATGTTGCTTATTGGTCCAGTTGTGAGGATTTTTGTTTTCTTTATATCGAGGTGTAATCCATACTGTAGGGTGTAGTCTTTAATCTTCGTCAGTAAGAGCTTCAGGCCCTCTTCACTTCCAACAAGCAAGGTTGTGTCATCTGCATATCACAGGTTGTTAATAAGTCTTCCTCTAATCCTGATGCCACATTCTTCTTCATATGGTCCAGTTTCTCAGATTATTTGCTCAGCACACAGACTGAATAAGTATGGTGAAAAGACACAAGTATGACAAAAACCTTTCTTGGTTTTCAACCACTTGGTATCCCCTCATTCGTTTTTTACAACTGTCTCTTGGTCTATGTACAGATTCCTCATGAGCACAATTAAGTGTTCTGGAATTCTCATTCTTTGAAATGTTATCCATAGTTTGTTATGACCACACAGTCAAATGCCTTTGCATAATCAATAAAACACAGGTAAACATCTTTCTGGTATTCTCTGGTTCCAGCCAAGATTCATCTGACGTCAGCAATGATATCCCTCATTCCTCATCCTCTTCTGAAGCTGGCTTGAATTTCTGGCAGTTCCCTGTTGATGTACTTCTGCAATGGTTTTTGAATTATCTTCAGTAATGTTTCACTTGCATGTAATATTAATGATATTGTTCAATAACTTCTGCATCCTGTTAGATCACCTTTCTTTGGAATGGGCACAAATACGGATATCTTCAAATTGGTTGGTCAAGTAGCTAGCTATCTTCCAAATTTCTTGGCATAGACGAGTGAGTGCTTCCAGCACTGCATCTGTTTGTTGAAACATCTCAATTGGTATCCCGTCAATTCTTGGAGCCTTGGAATCCCTTAGCTAGTACCAAACTATCCCATCCATCATAGATTAGACCTGTTTTTTCCTGGCTCCCCTGCATGTATTCTTGCACGTAAGAACCAGGTATATAAACACACACCCCTAGCTATCGATGCAGACCTTTACCTGAGTGACTGGACAGGACCATTCCTTGTCTGTCACAAGAATCTTGGCATCGACCTCTGTATGTTAATTCTCCAACAAAACCTTTTCTGATCACTTGGGTTTTTTCTGCCTCTTTTTTTTTCAGAATCCAACCTGTGCCCGTCAGAGCCACTCCTGCTGCTGGTCCAGTGGGGTGCAACAGCTGGCAGTTAACAACAATATTAACAGTGCAAAAAACAAACCAAACCCACTGCTGTCGTGTCAATTCCAACTCATAGTGACCCTATAGGACAGAGTAGAACTGCCCCACAGGGTTTCCAAGGAGTGCCTGTTGGATTTGAACTGCCAACCTTTTGGTTAGCAGCCATAGCTCTTAATCACTATGCCAACAGGGTTTCCATTAACAGTGCAGAGGCGGGCAAACTATGGCCTGCAGGCTGAATTCAGCTTGCAGTCTATCGTTGGGTAGCCTCTGAGCTAAGAATGGTTTTTACACTTTTAAAGGGTTAAAAAATTAAAACCAGAAGAATATGTGATGGAGACCACATGTGGCTTGAAAAACTGAAAATATTTACTATCCAGCCCTTTAGAGAAAAAGTTTGATGGCCATTGGTCTAGTCCAGGGATTTATGGCCTTTTTTTTTTTTTAAGTGCAGAATAAGACAAAACGGATCTGGATGAAGCAGAGTCCACAGTCTTCAATTCTCCCATTAAATGAACTTCGAAGCTCCTGAGTGGACTGAACCCTAGAGTTGCGCTGAATAATCATCATAGTGATATTAGCAACAATTTGATTGAGTCCTTACAATGTGTCTGCTGTACTGAGCTAAACATGTTCTGTAAAAACCCATTGCCATTGAGTCAATTTTGACTAATTTTCATAATAATTATATGAGGAGCATGCAATTGTTATCCTTATTTTCATACATGAGAAAACTGGAACTCAAAAAGATTAATTAATTATTTGTCCTGTATCTAAATTAAAAAACACCAAGCTTGGAGGCGGGGCCAAGATAGCAGAGTAGTCAGACATTTCTGGTGATCCCTTGTACAACAAAGACCCAAAAAAACAAGTGAAATGATTATATTCATCACAAGCTAGGGGCCCTGAACATCAAAGGCAAAGTTAGAAAATGGATTGAGTGGCAGGGGAGGGAGTGATGGTTCAGAAGTGGAGAGGAGTTGCCAGACCTGAATCACCAGGATCCCTCAGACACCATTCCCAGAAGCGCCTGCAGCAGGCTGGTGGTAGCATTCGGCCACAGTTTCCTCAGGGAGAGATAGCCAGCCACACAGCCTACTCACACCTCCAGAACCAGAGAAGAACAGCGTTCTCGGCAAAAGGTAAGTACTTGTGTACGTTTTACTGTGCCCCCCACCCCCAGACCAGCTTCAGTGGCTGTTGATTTCCCTGGGCCTGAGATAGGTTCTGGTGAGCATCCTGAGCCATTCTTCTGGCCTTGGAGAAGGAATAAATTCACAACTGGGGGGAAAAGATATTCTGCCAGCTCCACTAACCTGGGGAGATCAGGACAGAAATGTGTCCTGTCCAGGCATAAACAGTCCATGGACTTTGAATACCTTTCCCCCCTGCATGGAACTGTGTGGGCCTATTTCAGGAGAACAGGCCCTTGTTGGCAGACTGCAACTGTTTCAGCTGTGCAGTAGAGAGGTGGTGTTTGATGTTTGACACTGCTTTGCCTATTAAACACAGTCTCCACTTACCCACATCAGGCACCTAAGGATTGGTAGCTCCACTCATGTCATCCAGCCACCCGTGACAGAGGTCCAAGGATGACTAGTACTTCCCATTCTTACAACCAAAAGCACTGGGTGCCCATGGTCCATCTGCAGAACCCACCCACCTAGGCACTCTAGGGAACAGGGATGTGCTTTTCTCACAGACACTCAGGGGACAGTTGTCAGCCCCCTGCCTTGTTGAGAGCACGACCCCCTACTGCAGCCAGATACCTGTACCTACACCAATCACCCCTGCCCCTCTAAGACTGTAGGACAGAGCCTGTACCACACATTTGATCACCAACTACCTGGGCACCTGAGCTGAATCCACATAAGAAAAGTGAATGGACTCCTAGGCTGATATACCTGATAACAGCTCTAGCCATCTGGTAACAGGACGTTAGAGCTTCTAAGGTGAAAATAATCATCTAGCTCACTCAAGCAACCTATTTGGGCATATCAAAACAAAACAAAGCAAGAAGCTAGGATACAGTAAGCAAACATAAAATAAAATAATACAGTAACTTACAGATGGCTCAGAGACAACAGTCAATATCAAATCACATAAAGAAGCTGACCATGATCACTTCAACAAGCTCTCAGAATAAAGAATCAAGGGATCTTCTGGATGAAGGTGCCTTCCTGGATTACCAGATGCAGAATACAAAAGATTAATATACAGAACTTTTCAAGACATCAGGAAAGAGATCAGAAAGGAGATCAGGCAATATGCAGAACAAGCCAAGGAACAGATAAAACAGCTGAAGAAATTAAAAAGGTTATTCAAGAACATATGAAAAATTTTAATAAGCTGCAAGAATCCACAGAGAGACAGCAATCAGAAATTCAGAAGATTAACAATAAAACTACAGAATTAGACAACTGAATAGAAAGTCAGAAGAACAGAATCAAGCAAGTGGAAGGCAGAATTAGTGAGACTGAAGATAAAACACTTGGCACCAATATATTTGAAGAAAAATCAGATAAAAGAATTTAAAAAAAATGAAGAAAACTTAAGAATCATGTGGGACTCTATCAAGAGAAATAACCTACGAGTGATTGGGGTACCAGAACAGGGAGGGATAACAGAAAATACAGAGAGAACTGTTGAAGATTTGTTGGTAGAAAACTTCCCTGATATCATGAAAGATGAGAAGGTAGCAGTCCAAGATGCTTACTGAACTCCATGTAAGGTAGATCTTAAAAGAAAGTCACCAAGACATATTATAATCAAACTTGCCAATAAAGAGAGAATTTTAAGAGCAGCTAGGTATAAATGAAAAGTCACCTACAAAGGGCAGTCAATAAGAATAAACTCCGACTACTCGGCAGAAACCATGCAGGCAAGAAGGCAATGGGATGACTTATATAAAGCATTGAAGGAAAAAAAAATTACCAGCCAAGAATCATATATCCAGCAAAACTGTCTCTCAAATAATAAGACACCAAAATGACAGCACTAAACTCATACCTATTCATAATTACGCTGAATGTAAATGGACTAAATGCACCAATAAAGAGACAGAGGGTGGCAGAATGGATTAAAAAACATGATCCATCTATATGCTGCCTACAAGAGACATACCTTAGACACAAAAAAACTAAAACTCAAAGGATGGAAAAAAAATGTATCAAGCAAACAACAATCAAAAAAGAGCAGAAGTGGCAATATTAATTTCTGACAAAATAGACTTTAAAGTTAAATCCAACACAAAGGATAAAGAAAGACACTATATAATGCTTAAAGGTACAATATACCAGGAGAATATAACCATATTAAATATTTATGCACCCAATGACAGGGCTGCAAGATACATAAACTAACAGCTTTGAAAAGTGAGATAGACATCTCCACAATTATAGTAGGAGACTTCAACACACCACTTTCGGTGAAGGACAGGACACCCAGAAAGGAGCTCAATAAAGACACAGAAGATCTAAATGCCACAATCAACCAACTTGACCTCATAGACATATACAGAACACTCCACCCAACAACAGCCAAGTATACTTTCTTTTCTAGTGCACATGGAACGTTCTCTAGAATAGACCACATATTAGGTCATTTAGCAGAATAAAAAACAAATGTTCAAAGGCTGGCTCACCCCATGGTTTCTGGGCTCTGTGATCTTGGACTAGCCATTTAACCTTTCTGTTCCTTAGTTTCTGTCTTTAGTGCTTCAGGGCAGGGAAAATCACCAAATGTAAATAATAGAGGAGGCATTTTTTTTTTTTTTTTTTTTTTAGCTTTTGAGCCCCAAATCCCAGGCTCTGGGCATAAATCGAAGGTACGGAAGATAAGACCAGATAACCCACAGCCGTTGAGTTGATTCTGACATGTAGCGACCCTATAGGCCAGAGTAGAACTGCCCCATAGAGTTTCCAAGGAGTGCCTGGCGGATTTGAACTGTCGACCTCTTGGTTAGCAGCTGTAGCACTTAACCATTATGCCACCAGGGTTTCGAGACCAGATAAGAGTATTTAAATCTGGGAGGAGAGGTAGGAGGAGAGCCAGAGGAAAAGCCAAGGAAGCTGACATGTTGGAGATGTGCCTGGGAAGGAGCCCTGAGCACTTCCCACCTCCCCTGCAGCCCAGCTACCCCCGGGTGGGACAGCAATGGGACACCCAGATGGGACTGAAGATGGAAAATCAGTTGGGTCCTATGCCCTCCCTGGAGTTTGGATGAGGAAATCTTGATTTGGCTGAGTCTAAGTTTCCATGACTAAGCCAAATCAGAACTCAAAATAGAAATTAGAATTACACAGCTGAGTTTGGGCCCATTTGTACCTACCACCCATTCATTATCTCTATTCTGTACCATGGCCCTGCAGAGTCTTTTTTTTAATTATCCCTGTAGTACTATGGGAGCCCTGGTGGCACGGTGATTAAGAGCTACCGCTGCTAACCAAAAGGTTGGGGAGTTGGAATCCACCATCTGCTTCTTGGAAGCCCTATGGGGCAGTTCTACTCGGTCCTATACAGTTGCTATGAGCCAGAATTGACGTGACAGCACTGGGTTTGGTTTTTGTTTGTTTGCTTGCTTTTTTCTAGTATCATGAATCGGAATCGACTTTACGGCAGTGGGTTTTTTATAGTATAACATCTGATTATACAGTGGGAAAATTACTTGCCCAGGTGACAGAACTAACAAGTAGAGGAAAAGTATAACAGGAGGAAAATGGAAAACAGCAAAGAAATTTAGAAAATTAGCAAAAGATTGGTAGAGACTGCGAGGTACAGCCCCCTAAAGTCACAGCCACCCCATACAGAACACTCCTCATCCTCCAATAAAAGCCAGCATTTTGTAAGGCGATGTACTCAAATTTTATTGGGCAAGAGTCATTTCCTTCATCATTTTCCCCATAGCTTTAACTAGCTTGGGGAAAGACACTGTGAAAATGTGGACTGTTTCCACGAAGGAAACTGTGTCGTCACTGTAAAAAATGGTATGTGGATCAGAGTTTGGTCATGGAAATTATGCTTTGTGATGAATAGGTTATGAATGACTGCTCATAAAACCATGCCGATATGTATGCTATCACAACAACGTTCAATTAGGTTAGCCTGCTGTGAACTTGCTTGTGATAAATCATGGGAAAACTAACAGGAACTATCTTTAGTCACTGCCCTGTTTCCCTAGCTCCAGTCATTCATGGCTCTAAAAATACAGCTTATATCATCACATTCCTGGAATTCCTTCAGTGCTTACATTCTGATTTAAGTGGCATTAAAGCTAGGGTGATTATGCTGAGAAGTCCAAGGCTACCAACCCGCGTTCCCCTGGGTATTAGTTGTCTATCAGACGGAACACTTTGTTTAAGAGACTTGAGCAATAGTGCAATTAGAACATGGCTTACTGGTTTGGGAAAAGACTTGGAATTCAACCTAAGAAACCTTTTTTTTAATGTGTGCACATGTGTGGTAAATACACATGTAACAAGACATTTACCATTTCGACAATCTTCACATCTACAATTCAGTGACAAAAATTATACTCATCCTGTTGTTCCATCATTACTCTTATCTACTCCCAAATTTTTCCATCACCTTTAACAGAAGCTCAGTGTCCCCTAAGATTTCTGTCTTCCTTTTCCACTCTCTCCTGCCTGCCCCTGGCCCCTGGTAACCGCTAATAAATAAAATGACCTGTTCTAGGTATTGCACAGAAGTGGAATCCTACGATATTTGTCCTTTTGTGACTGACTTATTTCACTCAGCATAATGTTTCCAAGGTTCATCCACGTGGTAGCACGTATCAGGGCATTGTTTCTCTTTAAGGCTGAGCAATACTCCATTGTTTGTAGACACCACATTTTGCTTATTTGCTCGTTAATGACAGATATTTACGCTGTTTCTACCTTTTGGCTGTTGTGAATAATGGTGCAATAGACGTCGGTGTGCAAGTGTCTATGTCCCTGGTTTCAATCTTTTTGGATACGTAATGAAAGCATGCACAACACTATTGGTTGAACTAACTTAGTGTAGGATGATCATATAATTTAATGCTCAGTTTGAGACATTTTTGGAAGTAATGGGGGATTATAATATTTATGCCAGGACAGAAATGTTAACTAGGAGTGTTTTGCTCAAGTAGGCAAGGCTTCCAATAATGGACCAATGATGGAGAATGAGGTTGAATCCCCTTCGGGTTTAAGGGCAACTTCCTGACCCCCTTTCTCCATGCACCATCTAGAGACAAAGTGGGTCCTTTAACTGTTTTTTCTCAGGGTCCTAGCAGACCCACTCTGAATGTGTGGTTCGCTCTCCTTTGGAGTCCATTTGAGTGGCTGCTGCTAATACAAGTTACTGTATATCTGTCTCTGTGCAAGGGAGGAGAAGACTGGGATAGCTTTCAGTGTGTTGCTTCTATAAATAAAGATTTGGGACATGACGTCAAGTTAGAGTAAGAAAACACTTTGCTGGGAAAGAAAACCAATATACTGTGAAGCAATTATTTTGGACAGTAACTTCTCCAGGATCAAATTCCAATTAGGTAGCTGGATTAGATCCATGATTCTCAACCAGGCTACATATTATAACCACCTGGAGAACTTTAAAAACACATCAATGCCCTGACCCATCCCCATGAGATTTTATTTAATCTTGGGTGGGGCTAATGAATTGTTATTTTTAAGCCCCTCTCCCAAGTGATTCTAACATGCAAGCTGGCCTTTTAGCTAGGGAGTGTCTAAGGTCTCTACCAACTTTCATCCAGCAGCCTCTGCGACTGTCTGAACTTTTAGAGAAATGGAAACGGAAGGAGCAAGAGTAGCCCCTTACCTTTGGCATTGGCCAGTTACAATTGGAAGTGATCTGATGCTATGGAAACTTTCCCAGGTTGTTTTGTGAATATTTTTATCCCCTGTCACTTGGCTGTCACATGCTTTCAGACACACCGGTAGTAAAATAAATAATTTTGACTAATTCTCTCCTAGGACTACAAGGTGTATGGCCCAGGGCAAGGAAAGATGCCTAATAAGTCTTAACTTATTTGCAGAGCTGATGTCCCCAGTATTATTATGTGATTGAAAAGATACAAAGCCCATCCCAGGTTCAAGTCTGATGCCCTACATTGACCAGAATCAGGTTTTGAAGTAGACAAGAGTCTTTCTAGGTCAAAAATTTACTCCCGCATTGTTAACACATCTCACATAATGCTTCAGGATAATGCTGGTGACATATGTGATCTGAGAAACAATTATGGATGTAAAAATACTATTAATGAGAAAAATCCCTCTCACCAGCCATGCCTCAGGGATTTCTGGATTTGATTACCGGCTTTTCGATGCTCAACAGTTTGACTGGTATTTAATGCTTTCTCCTTTTTCCTGATAGGGACCGTTAAGCACGTTATGTTCTTTCTCCCAGTTGGCAACTCAACAAAGGCCAGCAATAAAACCTCCACTTGTGTAATAAACTGTTGTACAATCTACTGCTTATGAACAAGGTCCCTGAAAATGTGCAACCTTTCTGCACATTAAACACAAAACAGATGGAGGTTTGAAAATAACTTTCATCTTCAGGGAAGGGGAAAGTCAAAGAAGAGAGAGCAAGACTCGTAGTCAGAGCCCTCACTTACTGAACTAGAGGCTGAACTCTCCATTCCAGGTTATTAGGGGCAGAGTCTGTCTGCAACCACATTTTTTCAAGGATACGACATACCTCTGGGGACCTGAGAGGCAGGGAAGAAGGGCCATTAGGCTCCGTGGAAATGGTGTGTAGAGAGATGGAGTCAAGCAGACTGATCTAGGACTGAGTAAATGGGTGAACTGGGCAAGTCACTAAATTCCTCACATATAAGATGGTGAGAACTTTGAACCCTGTTCCCTACATACACCAGAGTAGCTGGAAATACAAATACATTTGTTTTGTTGTTACCATTGTTTTTAATTTTCTTTTGTTTGTCTCGCTTTTATATCTAATTCCTAGAACATAAGACTTGATCGAGCCAAGAATTCATAAATGATGCATGCATTATGCACGCATGGTATGTATTAATCTATGTCTATTTATTTTCTTATATTCTGCCAAGTTTTAGAGAAAAAAATTTTTTTGAGGCAGTTTATAAGGATATGCAAAATACGGTAGGACACCATGAATTGAAAATAGGTAAGAAAATAAACAAGAGCAAAGTCATGAAATGGGACCAGAAACATATTGTTACTCTAAATTTTCTAGCTGCCTACCCCCAAAATGAAAATTGATCATTTAAACAGCTTATCAGTTCCTTAAGATAAAACCAATCAACTGCTGAGGAAAAAAAAAAAAACCACCACTATGCTTGATACTAAGATCAAAGATAAATTTTTCATAAAGAGGACTCTGCTATAAGTGAAAACAGCTTCAATAATATCTTTATGGCAAGAAGGATAATGAATTTCACAAGCCTGGTTGTTATTGGGTTCACCATTTCAGGCACGTGAGTATCACCCACCGTCGGCTGCCATCCAGCCGATTCTGACTTATGGCGACCCCATGTGCGTCAGAGTAGAACTATACTCCACAGGGTTTTTAACGACTGATTTTCTGGAAGTAGATGCCAGGCTTTTCTTCTGAGACACCTCTGGATGGGCTCAAACCTTCAGCCTTTTGGTTAACAGTCGAGCGCTTTAACCATTTGCGCCAACCAGACAGAGACTCCCTGAGTATTGTAGCAATGCATAAATTCAGAGAAATCACCTCGATGATTAGGATCCAGTATACAATTAATTAAGGAGTCTTGACGGCACAACAGTTAAGCCCTCAGCTGCTATCTGAAAGGTCGATGGTTTGAACCCATCAGCTACTCCATGGGAGAAAGATCTGATAAGCTGCTTCCAGAAAGATTACAGCCTTGGAAACCCTATGGGGCAGTGCTACTCTGTCCTATAGGGACCAGTATGAGTAAGAATCGACTCAATGGCAACGGACTACATTAGTTCAGATTTCCTCCAACAGCTGTCCGTAACCATCTAATGTGAAGGAGTCTCATCTCCTTCTGTCGACCGTATAATTTGTCAACTCTGCTGTCTTGAACTTTTATCTCAGCTTATTTCGTCAGTGAAATCAAAATCACCTTAAGTGGTCATCTTGCAGTGCCAGATACTAAGGAAGTGCTCAAAAGTCAAAACAAACGCCCACAAAAATGGGGGTATGTCAAAGGGACACACGAGCCGACTGAAAGAGTTCTCAATGGCCCACGATGGAAAGATTTGAGTAACAAAATAAAGTAAATCATATTGGTTATAATGCAAAGTATAAAATAAATATCCATGAGTTTATACAGATATAAATAAATGATTGGATAAATAAGTAAACGCTTATATACAGACCTGGGGGGAAGTGACCTACCTCCTGTGCAAAAGAACTCCAAACAATTTATGTAGATACTCCACTCTGGAAAAGGAGGCATACAAGTACCCCTTCCTGAGGTGTGGGCTAGGCCTAGGGACTGCCATCCAATGAGTAAAGCATGAAAAGGGAGATACAAGGAGTGACTTCTCAGTGGAAAAATCTGACTGTTGATCACAGTTCACACTGGCCTTGATAAGTCATGTTTTATCTTGATATGAAGAAAATGGCTTTTTACCTCTACGGTCTTCCTCCCCAAAACTCATAACCTTAGTCTAGTGATGAGAAAAATATCAGACAAATTGAGGGATGTCCTACAAAATTCTTAACTAATACTTCTCAATACTGTCAAGGTCATGAAAAACAAGACAAGACTGAGGAACCGTCATAGCCAAGGAGAGCCTAAGGAGACATGACAACAAAATGTAATGTGGTATCATGAATGGGACCCTGGAACAGTAAAAACTAAGCAAATCTTAATAAAATAAGAACTTTAAATAATAATAATGTATCCAGATTGGTTCATTAATTATAACACATGTACCACACTGATGCTGATGTAGAAACCTTGGTGGTGCCGTGGTTAAGAGCTGGGCTGCCAACCAAAATGTTGGTAGTGTGAATCTACTAGCCGCTCTTTGGAAACTCTATGGGACAGTCGTACTCTGTCATATAGGGTTGCTATGAGTCGGAGTCAACTCAACGACAATAGGTTTGTTTTTTTTTTTTTGGATGCTGATGTAAGACGTTAGTAACGGGAAACCGGGTGTGGGTATTTGGGAACTCTTTACACTATCTTTGCAATTTTTCTGTAAATACAACACTATTCTAAAATTAAGGTTTATTTCTAAAAAAATCACCTTAGGTAGTTCTCTTCTTCAAGACTAGAAACGGTATTTTTCCCTCTTACAGGGCTAAGCAGATTTGGTGGCATTTATCATATACTGTGTGATAGTATATGATCTTGCTTGCGGAAGTGACTGAGATTTGGTTATTCAGTGAAACCAACGCTTTATCTCAGAATGACAAAACAGCCACCTTCCATTTGTACCCTGCTCCCCAAAAGCAGTAAATATGTTCACCCTCTAGTGAAGTGTAGGGTCCACATGGAGGCCATTAAGTATTTCATAAAATGTAATGAAATTCCCAGAAGGTTTTCCTTAAAATATGGAGGACTGTGAAGCACTGAATGAGGCATCTTCTAAAACAATAAGATATCCTAAGATTTGGGGGAAGAGTGGACTTTTTATGGGTTTTATCAGTCAGGATCCAGACAGGAGAACAGAAACCACACCAGAAATTTTGCACAGATGGGATTTAATACAGGAACTGGTTACTCAGGTGTCGGAGGATTGAGAGAGCAAAAGGGTTACTGAAGAAACACCTAGCATTCCTGAGAAGACACAACAAAAGAAAAAGGACAGTTGTTGAGGAGCTGGTGTTCAGACCCCTAAGGAAGGCTGATGGCCTCTGAGGAGGCAAAGGAGGCCCTGGGAATGCTAAAAAAAAAAAAAAAAACAGGCTGGTGGCTAGAGCCAGGTGCCTGTCTCTGCCAGAGCAACACTGACCTGGAAAAGCAGGAAGCCCTTTTTTTTCCTCTTCCTGAGTTCAATCTCTCTCTAGCACCACCTATTGGCAGAACTTAACAACAAGTCAGCTAGTGAGGAAGCAGGTTTCAGACAGTGGATTTGAAGCTGAGAGACCACAGACGAATAACTACACTTGAGCCAGGTGTTAGCTGCACATAGACGCCCATGGGTTAGAGTGGTGGGCAAAATCCATGAAAAATGACTGAGATGGGAGGGAAAAAGAAAAATGAGCCCTGCAGAGGTGACGTCAGGGTGATGGCCAGAGTCCCGCAGATGTGAGAAAGGAGGAGCAAACAAGCAAGACTGAATGGTACAGAAGAACAGACCACGCCAAGGCCAAAGAGACCTCAATCTAGTGTAACTGACGCCACAGCAGTTGTTCAGTAAGTAGAAGAGAATTAGCAAAGATCACAGAGCTACTAAGAGGCAGCAATTTGACTAAAATTCACATATTTACCCAGTAGTCCAGGTGTTTTTTCTTTCTGTACTTCGCTGCTTCACATGAACTGGTTAGAACACCACTGCCAGCAACTCTACTTTATGTGTATCTTTAAAAAAAAAAGTTGCCATTGAGTCTATTCCGACTCATGGTGACCCCGTGTGTGTCAGAATAGAACTGCGCTACCTAGGGTTTTCAGTGGCTCTGGGTAAAGTGGAACCGCCAACCTTTTGGTTAGCAGCCGAGCGTGTTAATCATTTGCATTGCCCAGGGACTCATATATGTATTTAAAAGCTGTTATCTTTTCCAAAGTACATTAATCTATGTAATCCTTCCTGAACCCCAGTGAGGGTAAACCAGACCATTTTTATTTGTCTCCATTTTATAGATGGTATGTGATCAGGTTAAGTGCATGACTTAAGGGCATCAACTAATTAGCTGCAAAGCCATGAGTTCCACTTATGTCTGCCTACTTCTAGCTTGACACTCTTTCTACCATGCCACAAAAATGTAAGAGTTTCTTGGTTCTTTGACAACATTTTAAACACCACTCTTACCGTATTAATGAATGAGTTAAACAAAAGGATTCTTTCATGAAGTAACAGTAATATTGAGGATGATGGCCTTATTACATGCATTGGCCCACTGGTCAAAGCCAGTGCCAGCCAGGCCCTGAGCAAGTGCCCATGCTCCTCCCTGCATCTCCTTTGCCTTGTGAACCTTGATACCTTTATACGGAGCACTCTTCTCCTTTCCATCTGGCAAACAATGGAGTTGTGTTTTAAGTGGAGTATAAGTTAAAAATGGAAACCCTGGTGGCGTAGTGGTTAAGTGCTACGGCTGCTAACGAAAGGGTTGGCAGTTCAAATCCACCCGGTTTTTTTTTCCTGGGTTATAAGTTAAAAAGTCAGCAAGAAAGAAGAGTTCTGTATAGACAATATTGCCTTTGAAAATTCCTTTAAACCTCTTGTAAAGTAATGATATACCCTCTCACAATAAAATTAACACTGCCAGTTTCTCCCAGCCCATTGAGAAAGATTTGCAGCACTCTTAAGGCCAAGGTATATTGAAGGAAAATAATTGGACATAAAGAAAATGGGCTCGAAAGTTCAAAATCTAAGTTGAAGTATCAGAATGCACTTACCCACTGTGTGATCTTGGAGAAGTTACCTAAGCTCTCTGAACCTCAGATTCTTCATTGAAAAGTGGCTACCCAGTCCACAGGACAATGGTGAGAATGAAATAATAATGCATAGTAACATCAAATGCTTTGAGAACTATAAATACACTGCAAACATAAGACAGAATTTAAAATATTTTCTTTTTCAACCTATCACAAAGCTGTCTTTGTAGAATTACTCATCCAAAAATGCTGCCTATCTGAGAATATGTCCACCACTCTGGTGTGTGTGAAGAGAAGTAAGCCAGTTGGAAAATGCTACATATTCTATGATTCCATTCATACGACATTCTGGAAAAGGTAAACCATAGAGGTAGTAAACCCTTTCTCAGTGGTTGCCAGGGCTTGGGGAAGGGGCGGTAGGTGCCTACCAAGCGGGTGTACAGGGGGATTGTTAGGGCGATAGAACTACTGGTATGATATTGAATAGGGTGGTGGATAAATGACACTATATGACTGTCAAAACCCATAGAACTTTACAGCACAAAAAGTGAACTTTAATGTATGCAAAGTTAAAAAAACAAACAAACAAAAAAGAACAACCAGGAGTCAGGGTTATCCCTGGATAGAACGCAGACTATGACAAAAGAACCTAACTGTATTACAAATGTATGAAATAAACTCACTGAAGGGGGTGGGGAAAAGAGGAGTTGTGATAAGTCGTGTTGATTGCATGCACGGCTGAGATGATATGATGTGATGAGAAAGCACTTCTCCTCTATGGTATTTTCCCCCAAGTCCATCAACAAGTCTAATCAGGAGAAAAAAATCAGACAAACTCAAATTGAGGAAAATTCTACAAAATACTTCCTCAAAAATGTCAAGGTCATGAAGAACAAGGAAAGGTTAAGAAATGGCCACAGACCAGAGGAGGCTGAGAAGCATAATGACTGAGTGTAACGCAGTATCCTGGATGGGATCCTGGATCAGAAAAAGGACATTTGTGGAAAAAAAATTTAAAAATAAAGATAAAAACCCAGTGAAATCTGCGTAAAGTCCAGAGTTAATTTAATAGTGCTACGCCAGTGTTGGTTTCCTGGTTGTAACAAATGCACCATAGTACAACATGGAAAAGTGAGCGAGAGATGTACAGGAATACCCTGTACTACCTTTGCAACTTCTCTATAAACCTAAACTATTCTAAATTAAGTGTATTAAAAATATATGTCATTTACAGTAACATACCAAAACATAAAATACAGAGGTTAGTTTAATAAAAGATGTATTTGACTTCTACAAGGAAAATTATAAAACGTTGCTGAGAGACATTAAAGATAACCTAAATATATAGAAAGATATGCTGTGTTCATCGATTGGAAGACTCAATATTGCTAAGATATCAGTTCTCCCGAAGCTGATCTCTAGATCTCAAGGCTTCCTTTGTGGAAATTAATAAGCTAATTCTAAAATTTATATGGAAAAGCCAAGAAAATAGGATGGACAAAACAACCATGAGAAAGAGCAGAGTTATACATCTAGCTCAATTGGCATAACGTGGTTTATAAAGAAAATGTTCTGCATTCTACTTTGGTGAAGTGTCTGAGGTCTTAAAAGCTTGTGAGCAGCCATCTAAGATACTCCACTTGTCTCACACCTTCGGGAGCAAGGGAGAAGGAAGAAAACTAAACATACAAGGGAAAGATTAGTCCAAAGGACTAACGGACCACATCTACCACAGCCTCCACCAGACTGAGTCCAGTACAGCTAGATGGTGCCCGGCTACCACCATTGACTGCTCTGACAGGGATCACAATAGAGGATCCTGGACAGAGCTGAAGAAAAATGTAGAAAAAAATTCTAACTCACAAAAAAAGACCAGACTTACTGGTCTAAGAGAGACTGGAGAAACCCTGAGAGTATGGCCCCTGGATGTCCTTTTAACTTAGTAATGAAGTCACTCCCGAGGTTCACCCTTCATCCAAAGATTGCACAGGACCATAAAAAAAAATGAGACTAAAGGGGCACACCAGCCCAGGGGCAAGGACTAGAAGGCAGGAGGGAAGAGGAAAGCTGATAATAGGGAACCCGAGGTCAAGAAGGGAGAGTGTTCACATATCGTGGGGTTGTTAACCAGTGTCATAAAACAATACGCGTACTAACTGTTTAATGAGAAGCTAGTTCTGTAAACCTTCATCTAAAGTACTATAAATTAAAAAAAGTCATCAAAAAAAAAAGTGCAGTCCAAAAGCATGTAGGAGAAAGTTAATAAGCATAGGTATGTTATTTTTCTGTATCACTTGATATCTTATAAAATTTGTATTTCCTGTCATTTCTCATTCTCAATAAATATTAACTTTTAGTCTAAAAAAAAAAAAATTGTAGAGAGACTTTGTCCAGTAATAGAACAAATTGAAATAACCCATGCTGAAGAAACACTGGGTAGCAAATATGTATATTGAAACAACCCAAACATTTTCAGCTTTCTAGATTAAAATGTTATTTTCATGCAGATTTAAATGGGTTAGGCATTATGGTTTAATGCAAAATTAGTTTGCCTAAGTGGCTGTGTCTTTGAGACCAAAGAAGCTCACACAGGTGCCTCAGGAACAGTGACACACGCACTCAGCACTAGTCCATGGCACTGCTCCCCAAGACTTAATGATCATTTACATTATGCTATGGATTGCATTTTGTCCCCCAGAAAGACATGTCCCCCATATACCCATGAATGTGGCCCTTTTTTGGAAATAGGGTTTTTGAGGATGCTAACAGTTTGGTTAACAAGAGGTCATATATGAATAGGGTGGGTTATAATGCTATATGATTGGTGTCTTTGTAGAGGAGGAGAAGAGACAGAGAGAGAGACAGAGGAGGATGCCATGTGACATTGCAAATGCAGGTCAAGGAATGCCTGGAGCTACCAGAAGACAGCGAGAGGAACAGAACAGGTGCTCCCTCAAAGCCTTGGAAGGAATCAACATGGCCGACACCCTGATCTCGTACTCCCAGACTCCAGAACGGTAAGAATAAATTTCTGTCCTTATTAAAAGAAAAAGAAGATTTCTTTGAAAGGACACAGAAAACACTATTAAAACATGATAAACTGGATTCCATCAAAATTTAAAACTTCTACTCATCAAAGAAGCCATTAAGAAAATTAATGGCCAAGTTACAGACTGGAAGAACATATTTGCAACGCATATATCTGATTAAGGACCTATCCACAATGTATAAAAACTTCTGCAACTCAATAATAAAAGATAAATGGCCTAATAAAAATGAACAAAAGATTTTAACAGATACTGCACAAAATCAGATATAAGAATGACAAAAAGAACATGAAAAAACGTTCCTCATGATCAATCATTTGGAAAATGCAAATTCAAGCCACAATGAGATTTTTGCTGCATAGCCACTAGCATGGCTAAAATGAGCATGATTGCTCACAGCAAATACTGGGGAGGATACAGAGCAACTGGAATCCTCGTACATTGCTGGTGGAAGAGTAAAATTGTATAGTCACCTTGAAAACTATCTGAAAGTTTCTTAAAAATATACCTCTATCCTATGACCCAGAAATGCCATTTCTAGGTATTTACCAAGAGACCGAATACTAGTGTTCACAAAAAGCCTTGCATAAGAATATTCGTAGCCACCTCAGTCATAATAGCCCCAAACTGGGCAGCTCCAGTGCCCATCAGTTGAAGAATGGATAAATCATGCAATGGACTACTACTTAGCAGTAAAAAGGAAGAAATTACTAACAGATGTAACAATATGGACGAATCTCAAAAACATTACACTGAGTGTAAAGCCAGAGACAAATACATGCTATATTATTCCAATTACATGAAATTCCAGAACAGGCAAGACAAACCTATGGCAATAGAAATCAGATCTGACGGCTTCTGGGGTGACTGATTGGGAACAAGTACAAGGGTACTTAGGGAGAAAAAGAAACATTCTATATCTGGAGAGACAGCAGCATTACCAGGTGCACATATTTGTCAAAACTGATCAAAATGATACTTCAAATGTACGTATTCCACTGTATGAAGATCGTATCTCATTTTTAAAAATACCCACACAAACTGTAAGAGTTCTAGATGACTAAAAGATAAAATAAATTCAGTGACAGCAGATATCAAAGATGATAAGGTAAAAAAGAGAGAATATCATGCATAATGGAGATTTCAGGGGAAAACTGAGGGCCAAATAACACAAATACAGGATTAATGAATTTAGTAGGAAGAAATCAAATTGACACAATGGAATATACTTAATTATTGACACATAGAAAAGGTCTGAAATAAAGACAATGTAAACAGAGGAGAAAAGCAAGATAGTAAACCAATTACAAAGCCAATAATAAATATGTTCTCCCATACTTCAGCACCCAGAATCTAGACCTTGCCATCACCAATAACCGTAAGCCATTGGTGTCATTTTATGCGTCTCATGGACCTTGTACCCTGACCCCTACGATCTTTCAGCCTCGCCAGGACCTCCAGTTAAAGGGTTCCTTTTAAATGTCTCTCACCCCCTGGATGTCCTGCTTCCTTCTCATCCAGCTGAAATGCCACGGTCAGTCATTGTAACATTCCCTTGCACACACTCTCAACTCCCTTGTCCTTCTCTAACTTTAGCACTGTCACTTAGAAAGAGAAGAATCGTAACTAAATTCCCTACGTTGCCTCTCCTGCTGCTGCACACAAGCTGAATATGGTGAAGAAATCATACACAACAACACTGACTGGCCTCAATTTAAAATGACAGGAAGCCTCAAGTGGACCTTAATGCTGCCTGCAATAATGTGGACTTCCCTGGTCCGTTCTCTTCCAGTCTCCTGGATGACTATCCTCTCTATTCAAACCTCCAACACTTCCTGCCCCATTCGTATTCTTAGTTAGCTGGAGACCTTGCTTCATACTTCACCCGACCACTGAAGCTAGTAGAGGAGAATCTCCATAGATTCCCACCATAACTTCTACTCACTTGGCCGTGTCTGTACCCACATGGTCTACTTTCCTCTGTGGTCCTACACCAAAAACATCCATACTCCTGTCTAAAGCAAGCACCTCCACTCTTTCCCACTTGGATAAACTCTTGCCCACTTGGGTAACCTCATTCTAGCAATTCACCCTTTTCTTGTCCATTTTTAGACTTGTCATACATCATTCCTGTCAGTATACAAACATGCTATTTCATAAAAACAAAAATTCTTCCCTTCACCCCACTTCACTCATCAGTTATTGTCCTATTGTTCTCCTTTGCAGCAATTTTTTTTTAAGTTGTATATTCCCTGTGTCTGCAATTTATCTCCTCCCATTCTCTTTTAAACTCACTCTAATCAGACTTTTCTTATAGCGCTCCAGAGACACTTCCCTCATCAAGGTCACCAGTGAGCTTGCCATTGTAAATCCAACAGTCAGTGATTAGTTTTCATATATTTTGCCACATCGACAACCCTTGAAACTGCTGATCACTCCTGCCTTTTTTGGTACATTTTCTTCACTCGGCTTCCAAGACAGCACACTCTCTTAGTTTTACATTTACCTCACTGGTTGTTCCTTCTCAGTCGTTGCTGGTTTAACCTCTTCTGCCTCATCTTTTAATTTTGGGGTGTCTCAGGGCTCCATTTCTGGTCCTCTTCTCTTCTATATCTCATTCAGACCCTTGGAGATATTCTTTGGTCATCAATTTCTATCTGCAGCCAGATGTCTTTCTACTCCACACTTGTATACCTAACTCTCTGTACAAGTTCTTTACCAGGAAGTCTGAGAAGCTTCTCAAATTTCATATGCCCAAAACTGAATTACTGTACACTCCAGTCTTGTAGTTGCTCAAGTTAAAAACCTTCTGGTCATCCTTGGCTCTCTTATTTTCCTTAAACTCCATATGCAATCCAATTTCTCTGTATCTTCCCCTACTGGTCTCAACATCTCGCACAGAAGCTACCCCCAAGCCTCTATCCTTCCTCTCTCCGGGGGTCCTAAAATTACACTCTGCAGGCCCCCTTATTCCTCTCTTCAGGAGGCAGGCAGGAAAGGAAGAAGGGCACAAACTTACATGGGACTCAGCACATTTTCTTCTGTCCCTGCCTTAAGTGCTATTACTGCTACTGCTACCGGAAGCTGTGGAGTCGACTCCGACTCATGGCGACCCCGTGTGTGTCAGAGTCGAACTGTGCTCCATTGGTTTTCAGTGGCTGATTTTTCAGAAGTAGATCACCAGGCCTTTCTTCCGAGGTGCCTCTGGGTGGACTTCAACCTTTCTGTTCGCAGTAGAGGGTGTTAACGATTTGCACCACCTGGGGACTCCTGTGCCATCTAAAGCTACTTGAATTGAAAGCGGTAACAAGCAATTGCTGCAGCAGGGTTGGAGCTGCTATGTAATGGATTAGGAAGAGGAAACCATGATGATAGAATACATACTGAAAACAAAAAGGTATAATCATTATTTTCAGATTATATAATTATGTATCTTGAAAACAAGAAAATTTCAGAATTCTTGAGAGAATTTGGTGAGGTAGCTGGCTGTGCAGCTGGGATGGGAGGGATGAACTTGGAGGAAGAACAATCAGCCATTTTTATGGTGCATCTCTGTGGAGTTTAGTTTATTGCAATAAGCGTGCATTGTTTTTGTATTTTTTTAAAATTTTTTTTAATTAATTTTTATTAAGCTTCAAGTGAACATTTACCATTCCAATCAGTCTGTCACATGTAGGTTTACATACATCTTACTCCCTTCTCCCACTTGCTCTCCCCCTATTGAGTCAGCCCTTTCAGTCTCTCGTTTCGTGCCAATTTTGCCATCTTCCCTCTCTCTCTATCTTCCCATCCCCCCTCCAGTCAAGAGTTGCCAACACACTCTCCAGTGTCCACCTGATTTAATTAGCTCACTCTTCATCAGCATCTCTCTCCCCCGCACTGACCAGTCCCTTTCATGTCTGATGAGTTGCCTTCGGGGATGGTTCCTGTCCTGTGCCATCAGAAGTTCTGGGGAGCATTGTCTCTGGGATTCCTCTAGTCACAGTCATACCATTAGGTATGGTCTTTTCATGAGAATTTGGGGTCTGTATCCCATTGGTCTCCTGCTCCCTCAGGAGTTGTCTGTTGTGCTCCCTGACAGGGCAGACATCGATTGTGGCCAGGCACCAACTAGTTCTTCTGGTCTCAGGATAATGTAGGTCTCTGGTTCATGTGGCCCTTTCTGTCTCTTGGGTTCTTAGTTGTCGTGTGACCTTGGTGTTCTTCCTTTGCCTTTGTTCCAGGTGGGTTGAGACGAATTGATGTATCTTAGATGTCCGCTTGTTGGCATTTAGGACCCCAGGCGCCACAATTCAAAGTGGGATGCAGAATGTTTTCATAATAGAATTATTTTGCCCATTGACTTAGAAGTCCCCTCAAACCAAGTTCCCCAGACCCAAGCCCCTGCTCCGCTGACCTTTGAAGCTTTCATTTTATCCCGGAAACCTCTTTGCTTTTAGTCCAGTCCAATTAGGCTGACCTTCCTTGTATTGAGTGTTGTCTTTCCCTTCACCCAAAGCAGTTCTTATCTACAGATTGATCAATAAAAAGCCCTCTCCCTCCCTCCCTCCCTCCCCCCTTTGTAACCACGAAAGTATGTGTTCTTCTCCATTTTTTCTATTTCTCAAGATCTTATAATAGTGGTCTTATACAATATTTGTCCTTTTGCCTCTGACTGATTTCGGTCAGCATAATGCCTTCCAGATTCCTCCATGTTATGAAATGTTTCACAGATTCGTCACTGTTCTTTATCAATGCGTAGTATTCCATTGTGTGAATATACCACAATTTATTTACCCATTCATCCGTTGACGGACACCTTGGTTGCTTCCAGCTTTTTGCTATTGTAAACAGAGCTGCAATAAACATGGGTGTGCATATATCTGTGTGAAGGCTCTTGTATCTCTAGGGTATATTCCGAGGAGTGGGATTTCTGGGTTGTATGGAAGTTCCATTTCTAACTGTTTAAGATAACGCCAGATGGATTTCCAAAGTGGTTGTACCATTTTACAATCCCACCAGCAGTGTATGAGAGTTCCAATCTCTCCGCAGCCTCTCCAACATTTATTATTTTGTGTTTTTTGGATTAATGCCAGTCGAGTTGGTGTGAGATGGAATCTCATCGTAGTCTTAATTTGCATTTCTCTAATGGCTAATGATCGGGAGCATTTTCTCATGTATCTGTTGGCTGCCTGAATATCTTCTTTAGTGAAATGTGTGTTCATATCCTTTGCCCACTTCTTGACTGGGTTGTTTGTCTTTTTGTGGTTGAGATTTGACAGAATCATGTAGATTTTAGAGATCAGGAGCTGGTCTGAGATGTCATAGCTGAATATTCTTTCCCAGTCTGTAGGTGGTCTTTTTACTCTTTTGGTGAAGTCTTTAGATGAGCATAGGTGTTTGATTTTTAGGAGCTCCCAGTTATCTGGTTTCTCTTCATCATTTTTGGTAATGTTTTGTATTCTGTTTATGCCCTGTATTAGGGCTCCTAGGGTTGATCCTATTTTTTCTTCCATGATCTTTATCGTTTTAGTCTTTATGTTTAGGTCTTTGATCCACTTGGAGTTAGTTTTTGTGCATGGTGTGAGGTATGGGTCCTGTTTCATTCTTTTGCAAATGGATATCCAGTTATGCCAGCACCATTTGTTAAAAAGACTATTATTTCCCCAATTGACTGACACTGGTCCTTTGTCAAATATCAGCTGCTCATACGTGGATGGATTTATATCTGGATTCTCAATTCTGTTCCATTGGTCTATGTGCCTGTTGTTGTACCAGTACCAGGCTGTTTTGACTACTGTAGCTGTAAAATAGGTTCTGAAATCAGGTAGAGTGAGGCCTCCCACTTTCTTCTTCTTTTTCAGTAATGTTTTGCTTATCCGGGGCTTCTTTCCCTTCCATATGAAATTGGTGATTTGTTTCTCTATCCCCTTAAAATATGACACTGGTATTTGGATTGGAAGTGCGTTATATGTATAGATGGCTTTTGGTAGAATAGACATTTTTACTATGTTAAGTCTTCCTATCCATGAGCAGGGTATGTTTTTCCACTTAAGTATGTCCTTTTGAATTTCTTGTAGCAGAGTTTTATAGTTGTCTTTGTATAGGTCTTTTACATCCTTGGTAAGATTTATTCCTAAGTATTTTATCTTCTTGGGGGCTACTGTGAATGGTATTGATTTGGTTATTTCCTCTTCGGTGTTCTTTTTGTTGATGTAGAGGAATCCAAGTGATTTTTGTATGTTTATTTTATAACCTGAGACTCTTCCAAACTCTTCTATTAGTTTCAGGAGTTTTCTGGAGGGTTCCTTAGGGTTTTCCATGTATACGATCATGTCATCTGCAAATAGTGATAGCTTTACTTCCTCCTTACCAATCTGGATACCCTTTATTTCTTTGTCTAGCCTAATTGCCCTGGCTAGGACTTCAAGTACGATGTTGAATAAGAGCAGTGATAAAGGGCATCCTTGTCTGGTTCCCGTTCTCAAGGGAAATGCTTTCAGGTTCTCTCCATTTAGAGTGATATTGGCTGTTGGCTTTCCATAGATGCCCTTTATTATGTTGAGGAATTTTCCTTCAATTCCTATTTTGGTAAGAGTTTTTATCATAAATGGGTGTTGGACTTTGTCAAATGCCTTTTCTGCATCTATTGATAAGATCATGTGGTTTTTGTCTTTTGTTTTATTTATGTGATGGATTTCATTAATGGTTTTTCTGATATTAAACCAGCCTTGCATACCTGGTATAAATCCCACTTGATCAGGGTGAATTATTTTTTGATGTGTTGTTGGATTCTATTGGCTAGAATTTTGTTGAGGATTTTTGCATCTATGTTCATGAGGGATATAGGTCTATAATTTTCTTTTTTTGTAATGTCTTTACCTGGTTTTGGTATCAGGGAGATGGTAGCTTCATAGAATGAGTTGGATATTATTCCGTGTTTTTCTATGCTTTGAAATACCTTCAATAGTAATGGTGTTAAGTCTTCTCTGAAGGTTTGGTAGAACTCTGCAGTGAAGCCATCTGGGCCAGGACTTTTTTTTGTTGGAAGTTTTTTGATTACCGTTTCAATCTCTTTTTTTGTTATGGGTCTATTTAGTTGTTCTACTTCTGAATGTGTTAGTTTAGGTAGGTAGTATTTTTCCAAGAATTTATCCATTTCTTCTAGGTTTTCAAATTTGTTAGAGTACAATTTTATGTAGTAATCTGAAATGATTCTTTTAATTTCATTTGGCTCTGTTGTGATGTGGTCCTTCTCGTTTCTTATTCGGGTTATTTGTTTCCTTTCCTGTTTTTCTTTAGTCAGTCTAGCCAATGGTTTATCAATTTTGTTAATTATTTCAAAGAACCAGCTTTTGGCTTTGTTAATTCTTTCAATTGTTTTTCTGTTCTCTAATTCATTTTTTTAATTCATTTAGTTCAGCTCTAATTTTTATTATTTGTTTTCTTCTGGTGCCTGATGGGTTCTTTTGTTGCTCATTTTCTATTTGTTCAAGTTGTCGGGACAGTTCTCTGATTTTGGCTCTTTCTTCTTTTTGTATGTGTGCATTTATCGATATAAATTGGCCTCTGAGCACTGCTTTTGCTGTGTCCCAGAGGTTTTGATAGGAAGTATTTTCATTCTCGTTGCTTTCTAAGAATTTCCGTATTCCCTCCTTGATGTCTTCTATAACCCAGTCTTTTTTCAGGAGGGGATTGTTCAGTTTCTAAGTATTTGATTTCTTTTCCCTAGTTTTTCTGTTATTGATTTCTAGCTTCATTGCCTTGTGGTCTGAGAAGATGCTTTGTAATATTTCGATGTTTTGGATTCTGCAAAGATTTGTTTTATGACCTAATGTGTGGTCTCTTCTAGAGAATGTTCCATGTGCACTAGAAAAAAAAGTATATTTTGCAGCAGTTGGGTGGAGAGTTCTGTATAAGTCAATGAGGTCAAGTTGGTTGATTGTTGTAAGTAGGTCTTCTGTGCCTCTATTGAGCTTCTTACTGGATGTCCTGTCCTTCTCCAAAAGTGGTGTGTTGAAGTCTCCTACTATATATGTGGAGGTATCTATCTCACTTTTCAATTCTGTTAAAATTTGATTTATGTATCTTGCAGCCCTGTCATTGGGTGCATAAATATTTAATATGGTTATGTCTTCCTGATCAATTGTCCCTTTTATCATTATATAGTGTCCTTGTTTGTCCTTTGTGGTGGATTTAAGTCTAAAGTCTATTTTGTCAGAAATTAATATTGCTACTCCTCTTCTTTTTTGCTTATTGTTTGCTTGATATATTTTTTTCCATCCTTTGAGTTTTAGTTTGTTTGTGTCTCTAAGTCTAAGGTGTGTCTCTTGTAGGCAGCATATAGAAGGATTGTGTTTCTTTATCCAGTCCGTGACTCTCTCTTTATTGGTGCATTTAGTCCATTTACATTCAGCGTAATTATAGATAAATAAGGTTTTTAGTGCTGTCATTTTGATGCCTTTTCATGTGTGTTGTTGGCCATTTCCACACGCTTTTTTGTGCTGAGACGTTTTTCTTAGTAGCTTGTGAGATCCTCATTTTCATAATGTTTAACTTTGTGCTTGTTGAGTCATTACGTTTTTCTTGGCTTTTTTCTTGAGTTATGGAATTGATATTCCTTTTTGTGGTTACCTTATTACTTACCCCTATTTTTCTAAGTAAAAACCTAACTTGTATCCTTCTATATCGCCTTGTATCACTCTCCATCTGGCAGTTCAATGCCTCCTATATTTAGTCCCTCTTTTTGATTATTGTGATCGTTTATCTACTGATTTCCATGATTTCCTGTTGTGTGTATTATTTTGTTTATTTATTTATTTATTAGAATTAGTCTTAATTTGTTTGTTTTTGTGCTTTCCCTATTTGAGTTGCGTTGATATCAGGGTGTTCTGTTTTGTGACCTTGTATTGTGCTGGTACCTGATATTATTGGTCATCAGGCCAAACAATCTCCTTTAGCATTTCTTGCAGTCTTGGTTTAGTTTTTGCAAATTCTCTAAACTTGTGTTTATCTGTAAATATCTTAATTTCTCCTTCATATTTCAGAGAGAGTTTTGCTGGATATATGATCCTTGGTTGGCAGTTTTTCTCATTCAGTGCTCTGTATACGTCGTCCCATTCCCTTCTTGCCTGCATGGTTTCTGCTGAGTAGTCTGAACTTATTCTTATTGATTCTCCCTTGAAAGAAACCTTTCTTTTCTCCCTGGCTGCTTTTAAAATTTTCTGTTTGTCTTTGGTTTTGGCAAGTTTGATGATAATATGTCTTGGTGTTTTTCTTTTTGGATCAACCTTAAATGGGGTTCGATGAGCATCTTGGATAGATATCCTTTCGTCTTTCATGATGTCAGGGAAGTTTTGTGTCAGGAGTTCTTCAACTATTTTCTCTGTGTTTTCTGTCCCCCCTCCCTGTTCTGGGACTCCAATCATACGCAAGTTATCCTTCTTGATAGAGTCCCACATGATTCTTAGGGTTTCTTCATTTTTTTAAATTCTTTTATCTGATTTTTTTTCAGCTATGTTGGTGTCGATTCCCTGGTCCTCCAGAAGTCCCAGTCTACATTCTAATTGCTCGAGTCTGCTCCTCTGACTTTCTATTGCGTTGTCAAATTCTGTAATTTTATTGTTAATCTTTTGGATTTCTACATGCTGTCTCTCTATGGATTCTTGCAACTTATTAATTTTTCCACTATGTTCTTGAATAATCTTTTTGAGTTCTTCAACAGTTTTATCAGTGTGTTCCTTGGCTTTTTCTGCATTTATCCTAATTTCATTCGTGATATCTTTAAGCATTCTGTAGATTAGTTTTTTATATTCTGTATCTGATAATTCCAGGATTGTATCTTCATTTGGGAAAGATTTTGATTCTTTTGTTTGGGGGGTTGGAGAAGCTGTCATGGTCTGTTTCTTTATGTGGATTGATATGGACTGCTGTCTCCAAGCCATCACTGGGAAACTAGATTTTCCAGGTAATCAGCTAAAAAAATGCAGTCAAATCCCTATCTGAATTCTCCCTCTGGCTCCAGGTATTCGGATGTTAATGGAGCCGCGGGGAGGGTGGGGGAGGGATCAGAGAGCTAGGAGTGTAGCACCACAGAATATAGAGCTGATCACCGCGTTCATGCTCCGCCCCCATCCGCCAAAATCCGGGTGGGACGGCTCCCCGGTAGGGACACTGCTCTCCCCACTCTGAGACCAGTCACTTCCTCCTGGGGACTTCTCCCTCCGGTGCGCGACACCGCTCGCGCGAACTGGGTGGGCGTCTCCCTCACGAACGAGTGGGCCCGCCCACAGGGTCTATTCAGGAGAATATAATTGGACCCCGCGCTCACGCCCCGCCTGCTTTCGCCAAGATCCCAGTGGGACGGCTCCCCGGCTGGGACGCTGCTCTCCCCGCTCCAAGACCAATCACTTCCTCCCGGGGACTTCTCCCTCCGGTGCGCTGCGACACACGCGAGAACTGGGTGGGCGTCCCCCCCGCACGAACGTGTGGGCCCCGCCCCGGGGTCGCTTTAGGGAAATATAGCTGACCCCCCCCCCGCTCGCGCCCCGCCCACTTCTCGCCAAACTCCCGGCGGGACGGCTCCCCGGCTGGGACGCTGCTCTCCCCGCTCCAAGATCAGTCACTGCCTCCCGGGTGCTTCTCCCTCTGGCTGCGCTGCTACGCCGCCCGCGCCAACCAGCTAGAGTCTCTCCCGGGATGGGTTCGGGGGGGGTAGGGCTGGGCCCCTTGTCTGTGCCGTCTGCCCCCCTGGGCTCTGCCCCAGATTGGGCTCCGAAGGTCACCTGCCTGGTACCCTGGCTCCCAGTTCTGAAAACAGTCGCTGTCTGCCTGTATTTGTTCGTTTTCCGTCTCTAAGTCTGTGCTTGTTGTTCAGAGTTCGTAGATTGTTACGTATGTGATCGATTCACTTGTTTTTCCGAGTCTTTGTTGCAAGAGGGATCCGCGGTAGCGTCCACCTAGTCCGCCATCTTGGCCCCGCCTCCTGCTTTTGTATTTTGAAAGAAAAACACAATGATAATTTTTTTTAAGTAAGATAAAATTTCTCATCATAGCAAAAACAGCTGAAATAAAATTAAGTATATTTAAGCTTCACAGAGACCTGGGGAATCAGAATTAAGTTGATGACACCAATTTAATGCCAAGTCCTGTCTACTTCATCAACTTTCTCCAATGTTAGGATTCCGTGGCTGGATTTCTACGTAGATTGTGTAAGAATGGTGATTTTCCAACAAGAAAGGTTTTCCTCGGTCACACTCTCACCTTCCCTTGCGTAAGTAAAGGTATCTTTCTTCCTGTCAGGGTAGGTTTCAGTTAGACCAACAGTCACTGTGAGTCTGAATCAACTCAACGGCAACTGTTTTGTTTTTGAAGCTGAGTAACATTAAAAATGGGAAGAGAGTGAGCTAACCAATGAATAATCCTTTCCAAATCTAAATGACAGTGAGCCTCAAAAAGATGTAAGTAATTGGTCCAAGGTCACACAACTAGGAGGTGGCAAAGCTAGAATTTCTATAATGATACCTCACCTCCCATATTTTTGTACCCCCGGTATCTCAAGATAATTAATAAGTGCTCAATTAACGCTGGTTAAATGAACAAATGAAAGTTTTTCCCCTTCCTCAAAAAAAAAAAAAAAAAAAATTTCCTTCATCAAGACTCCAATAATTTCTGGGTGTGAAGGAGAGAATTAAGTCACTTTTTTTCTTCTCTTCCTCTCAACTCCTCCGCCACCTGTATACATGATGTTAAACACTGGAAAATAAAGAGGGAAATGATACTAAGACCCTGGGAAATCAATCAAGTGCAAGGAAGCACTTAAAGAGAAACATTTGCAAAAGACACTGTATGGAATGATCAAGGAAAAAAAAAATTTTTTTTTTTTTTTTGACCAAAGCCGCTCATGATACATACAATGATTTGGGTGATGAACACCGTTATATTTATTTTAGCATTTTGCAAATATTTCTTTCCATATGTGTCCTTTTGTGTTTTTTGCTTTCTTTTTTGTTTGTTTTTTCTTCTGATTTACTCATCCGGCTATCTGCAGAGGCCTTAAGTGTCAGTAGGGAGGTTCCAGCTACTAGTTGGGGTGTCTTGCTCCGAATATATTACAGTTCCTGGGAATTGCAGACAAGGACCCATCCCTGTTATTTGTAATTTCCAGGAATCTACCCGGGCCTCTTCCAAATTCCACTGCTGGAAAGGAAACCACAAATATCAGAGCTGCATTGCTCCATTAGATGCCTGTCCGTCACCTTTTGATTCCAAGATCCTGACACCCTGCCTGCAGCCCTGCCAGAGGCGCCTTTGAATGACGACATTTTTGTTACAGTACTTTAACACTCTAATAAATTCCTCAGTTGTGGTCAGTCCGCCAGACTATTTAGACATCATCCACAAACTGTTTGGGCTGCAGGGGAGGGTCTGGCATGCACATTTCAGGCCGGCTCAGATTGTTTCAAACGAGTGGGGATGTAATGTATCTTCTCAGGGAGATTCTCTAAAGGGTTTCTCCAATTAAACACCATCCACAAAACAACCTGAAATGTAGAGAAATTCATGAAGCATGGGTTAATTGACAGAGTGGCTTTTAAGTAAAATCACATCATCTGGTTTTGTCACAGCAAAAAAAAAAAAAAAAAATTGATTAAGGAGATCTGCAAATGGTGGCAAAGAGGAATTATCAGGCCTCTCAGGGAATGAGTGCCCTCTGTTGATCCTAGACCCTGGGTGGTTTCATAGGTTGTAGTTATTTTGTTAGCTGTTCTGGAGTTGCCTCTGACTCACGAGGACACCGTGCCCAAGAGAAGGAAACTCTGCCTAGTCTTAAGCCATAATCATTTGCATGAAGCGCACTGGCCCAGAATCGAACCTGGGTCTCCCGCGTGGAAGGCAAGAATTCTACCACACCTCCATCATCACCGCCTCTTCATGAGCTGTAGGTTTGCCTTATTGGCTTGTTTATTGGTTGTAGGTTAAGAGAGTTTTTGAAAAAGCTCTAGAGACTCTAAGCCTGGGCTGTCTTGAAATATAGCCAGTTGGAAATGAAGATTTTAATTTTTTATTTTATCTTATGTTAATTAATTTAAATGGTAATGGAAAGAAATAGACTAGATTATTGGAAGTTTTAAGTATGTTTGATACAACTTGGATATGTGAATCTTCTTTTTCAACTGTAAACTTTGTGAAACCCAAATACAGATTTAAAACTTCTGAAGAAAATGTGGTGCCCAGATTAAGATGTGTGAACTGAAAATTCACACAGGATTTTAAGGACTCAGCATGAAAAACATGCAAAATATTTAATTAATAGTATCTTTTTTTTTTTCTATATTGACTCAATGTTGAAATGACAATATTTTGTATAAATTGGGTTGAATAAAATATTAAAATTAATTTCATCCATTTCTTTTTACTACTTTTTAAATGAGGCTACTAGATGTTTTTTTTCGATGTGGGTCACACTATATTTCTATTGGGCCTCACCGATCTAGGCTTGTTACTACTCCTGCTGACTTACGGTAGCTGATGTGGCTTACAGCACCATGTCAGGAATCGTATACCTAGGAAATGGGCCCACAGGCTTCTTTAGATTTTGTGGCCTGAGCCCCCTAAAACCTTGACAGCTCCAAGTCTGCTGTATGGAGTGATATACGGGGGGTTCGTTTCACCAGTGTGTGTCCAATAAAGTAAGCAGAATTAAATTTATGTTAATTCAGCTATCTGGACTGATTAGCAACATCAAGATAAATTGAAAGGAAGTTGACATTGTCAACATTGCATTCTACTTGGATCAATAATCAACGTCCTGTAAATAGCAGTGAAGAAATCAAAGGACGTACCACGCTGGGCATATCCGCTACAAAAGTTTTAAAAAGCAAAGATGTCACTTTGGTGACTAGGGTGCACCTAACCAAAGCAATGTTCTTTTTTTTTTTAAAAAAAAACATTTTATTGTGTTTTAGGTGAAAGTTTACATGGCAAGTTAGTTTCCCATTCAACAATTCACACACAAACTGTTCCGTGACATTGGCTATTATCACCGCAATGTGTCAGCACTCTGCCCATTTCTACCCTGCCTTTCCAGTTTCCATTCGTCCACTTTCCCTGCCCCTCCTTGCCTTCTCATCTTTGGTTTTGGGCAAAAGTTGTCTGTGTGGTCTCGTATAGTTGATTGCTGTAAGGAACACATTCCTCTAGGGTGTTATTCTTTCTTTTATAGGCCAATCTATTATTTGGCTGAAAGGTGATCTCCTCTATTGTGTCCCTTGTCAGAGCAGTCAGTAGTGGTAGCCAGGCACCACCCAGTTCTGGTCTCAGGCTAGAGGAGGCTGTGGTTCATGTGCACCGTTAATCCTGTGTAGTAGTTGTTTCTTTGAGTTTCCGGTTTCCTTCAATCTCCTTTGCCCCAGATGAGCCATGGTCTTTTTAATCGCTTTACTGCATTCATAAGTTGGATAATAAAAAAGGAAGACAAATTAATGCATTCAAACTGTGGTATTGGTGAAGAATATTGAATATACCGTAGACTGCCAAAAGAATAAACAAGTCAGTCTTAGAAGAAATACAACCAGAATATTCCTTAAAAGCTGGGATGGAGAGACTTCAGCTCACTTACTTTGAATATGTTGTCAGGAAAGACCAGCCGCTAGAAAAGGACATCATGTTTGCTAAAGTAGAGGGTCAGCAAAAAGGAGCAAAATCCTCAGCAAGATAGACAGACACAATCTCCACAACAATGAATTAAAACATATCATGAAGATGTGCAGAGGACCGGGCAATGTTTTGCCCTGTTATACATAAGGTCGCCATGAGTCAGAGCCAACTCAATGGTATCTAAAACAATTCAGCTATATTGTAAGTTCAGCACTTCATCAGGTGCTTTTGGAGACCAGAGGTAAGAGTTTAGAGACTTGTAAAGCAAAACATATAACATAAAACAAATAGTGACCAGTGGAAGACAGTGCAATAAGGCACCAAAATGAGGTATATAGTAGGCTTGCCAACAGAAATACAGGACTCCTAGGTAAATGTGAATTTCAGTTAAACAAAAGCTAAACGTAATTTTTTAGTTTAAGTACCCTATGTCCCAATTATTGAGGGAGGCATACTAATACCAATTTTTTTTTTTATTGCTATTTATCTGAAATTTAAATTTAGCTACATGGCCTATATTTTTATTTGCTAAATCTAGCAACCCTAGGATATAAGGGCTTTAGAATATTAGAGAAAAGAGACATCTTTTCCCTCGGAAGAACTGAGCCCAGTTCTACAGGGGGCGTTAAGGCTGTGCATAGAATTTTCCACCCTGGAAACCCTGGTGGTATAGTGGTTAAGTGCTACAGCTGCTAACCAAAAGGCTGGCAGTTCAAATCTACCAGGTGCTCCTTGGAAACCTACGGGGCAGTTCTTCTCTGTTCTATAGGGTTGCTATGAGTCGAAATTGACTCGACGGCAATGGGTTTGGTTTTTGGTTTGGGTTAGTAAATAAATAATGCATATCTTTCTTTTGTACTGCTCTCTTGCCTCCTGGATAAGACCTGAGCTCTGCTCTATCCTTGTGCAGTTTAGTGGTGAAAGGGAGCAGGGGGGGCTGGCCTACCTTATACCTTTGCATTTATGACTTTTCTCCTAGCCCACCGGCTGGAATAGGTAGAAGCCAGGTGTTACTGTGGGAATGAGCTTTAGAAGCATCTAGACTGGACAGTAGGAGTTGGTAAATCAAGCCCACAAACACATTTAAACTGCCATAGAACCTATACTGAAACATGGAGGGAAAGAAATTCACAAAGATCAAGAAGTACCATGATCCTCTCCTCACAATGGACAAAGTATTCTCTCTCCAGTGAAAACAGCATGTTGGACAGGATATCTGTAAGGACATCAAGACCTAAGAACTCACCTGTGTTTTGCCATGTCCTGATACTTCGTCCCACTTTCATGTTAAACTAAAGAGGGTGAGGAAGGCGTCTCCTTGAAGTCAGAGAGGAGGTGGTGAAGGAACCTGTTCTGTACAATAGACACACGTGAGCCCAGGAACCCTCACACAGGTCTCCAAGTGCCAAAGGAAAAAGGCAGATCCCAAGTATTCCACTTCCTGTCATTATCTGACAAAGGAGAACTTCATCCCTGAGTTTCCAGTCATGGGATTCCCGAAGGACTAATTGCTTAGGGGTGTGAGCTAACTAACATAATTGCCTGAGATCAGAACTGCTTTCTTGTCCTCACAGCCTTCAAGCACCCTCTTTGTTACCAATCCTGCTCTTTTAACCCTCTTTGCAGAATTTGAGCAGTTATGGCACTTAGGTTACCTGCATAAGATTATCTCATTTATTGATTTCTATCTTTGGGTTTGCCGTATCCAGGATATCTCCAGTTATCCCAAAGAAATGCCAGAATCCTAGAGAAAAATTAATTTTTATTTAGAAATTTAAATAGGATGTATAAAATGGTTGAGGGTAGGATCGTGTCAAAATAAAGTCAAACAATTCCAGATGAAGCCAACTTACATGTTTGATTTTCTGAGTCTTTCTAACTACTGTTTTGTGGCCCATTGTCCCACCATGTGTCAAACTATAGGTTTCTGACCTTTTGTTCAGAAAATGACTAGAATGCAAACACAGATTATTAAACATTGTTAAAGATATTAAAGCTCCACTTTTCCTCACCTTGTTACCCACAACGGACATAGGACTTGGGTCTATAGATACTTGAATGTGAATCTGGGAAATTTTAAAAGACAAAAGGTATATAAACATGTGGGCAAATCTGTGTGAATATTGACCCTATAAATCAATATTAATAATGTAAGGGTGAGGTTTAAAATTCATTCCTGTTTTGTTTGTAATTTCTTTGAATTTACAGTTTGTCAAGGGGGGAACTGATGTCTCCTCAGAACTAGGTCCTCTCATCTCCTGAACGTAATAGGCTTCTCCATGTACTTAAATCCGATTTTAAGTCCCTCAGTAAACTTCAATGGCTTTTTTTTTTTTTAATCTGTACTTTTATTTTGAAACTCATTCTCAGACAGTTTACATCTGTGATTGTTTTAACGATTAGAATCTTTTCCCACTGTATTTTCTAAATGCTTTTTGGTTGTAACTAGGGAAAGATCTTGGCTTTTTCCTATATTTATTTTATTTTTATGTTTTAGAAATTGAGATTTTATTTGTGGCTTAATATGTAATGCTTTTTATAAAGTTTCATGTTTTCTGGAAAAAGTCATACTCTGTAGGGTACACAGGGTGAAATGCACCCCTTAAATACATCTGACTAATAGCATTTTTTTTTTCTAAATCGTTGTTGTTAGGTGCTGATAAGTCGGTTCTGATGCAGAGAGACCCCCTATGTACAACAGAATGAAAAAACTGCCCTATCCTGCACCATCCTGACAATCATTGCTATGTTTGAGCCCATTGTTGTAGCAACTGTGTCAATCCATCTCTTCAAGAGTCTTCTTCTTTGCTGACACTCTACAAAGCATGATGTCCTTCTCCAGGGACTGGTTCCTCCTAATAATACGTCCAAAGTACGTGAGTATGGAGTCTTGCCATATTTGCTTCTAATGAACATTCTGGCTGTACTTATTCCAAAACAGGTTTGCTCATTCTTTTGGGAGTCCATGGTATATTCAATTTTCTTCTCAAATACCATAATACAAACGCATCAATTTTTCTTTGGTCTTCCTTATTCATTGTTCAGCTTCCCCAAGCACATGAGGCAATTAAAAATACCATGACTTGGGTCAGAGGCACCTTAGTCCTCAAGGTGACATCTTGGCCTTTCAACACTTTTGCGGAGGTCTTTTGCAGCAGACTTGCCCAATGTGGTATGCCATTTGATTTCTTTTCTTTTTAATTTTATTGTGCTTTAGGTGAAAGTTTACAGCTCAAGTTAATTTCTCATTCAAAAATTTATACACATATTGTTTTGTGACATTGGTTGCAATCCCCATAACGTGACAGCAAGATCCCCCTTCTACCCCAGGTACCTAGCTCCATTCGTCTAGTTCCTGGTCCCTTCCTGCCCTCTCGTCTTGCGTTTGGGCAGGAGTTGCCTATTTGGTATCATATATTTGATTGAACTAAGAAGCACATTCCTCACGTGTTATTTTTGTTTTATAGGCCTGTCTAAACTTTGTCTGAAAAGTGGGCTTCGGGAATGGTTTCAGTTCTGAGTTAGCAGCTTGTCTGGAGGCCGTAGTCTTGGGGGTTCCTCCAGTCTCTGTGAGACCAATAAGTCTGGTCTTTTTTCATGAATTTAAATTTTGTTCTACAATCTTCTCCTGTTCAGTCCAGGACTCTCTGTTGTGATCCTTATCTGAGCAGTTGGTGGAAGTAACTGGGCACCATCTTGTTCTTCTGGTTGCAGGCTGGCGGAGTCTCTGGTTCATGTGGTTCTTTAGTCCTTTGGACTATTATTTTCCTTGCGTCTTTGGTTTTCTTCATTCTCCTTTGCTTCAAACATAACGGGAACAATAGGTGTATTTTAGATGGCAGCTCACAAGCTTTTAAGACTCAAGATGCTACTCACAGAAGTATGATGTAGAACATTTTCTTTAGGACCTATGTTACGCCAGTTGACCTAGATGCTCCCTGAGACCATGGTCCTCAGCCCTTGGCTCCAGTAACTCCAGGTGTTTGGATATGCCTAGGAAGGTTCTACGACTTTGCCTTGGTCAAGCTGTGCTGGCTTCCCCTATATTGTGTGTTGTCTTTCCCTTCACCAAAGCTAACACTTGTCTACTATCTAGTTAGTGATTTCCTCTCACCACCCGTCCTCTCCCTCATAACTATCAAAGAATGTTTTTCCTGTGTGTAACTTTTTCTCAGGTTTTTATAAGTGGTCTCATACAGTATTTGTCCTTTTGTGGTTAATTTATTTCACTCAGCATAATGCCCTCCAGATTCATCCATGTTGTAAGATGTTTAAAGATTCATTATTGTTCTTTATAATTGCATAGTACTCCATTGTGTGTATGTACCATAATTTGTTTAACCATTCAACTGTTGATGGACATTTAGGCTGTTTCCATCTTTTTGGTATTGTGAATAGTGCTGCAATGAACATGGGTGTGCATAGTCTGTTCATGTAATGGCTCTTATTTCTCTAGGATATATTCCTGGAAGTGGGATTGCTGGATCATATGGTATTACTATTTCTAGCTTTTTAAGGAAGTGCCATAGTATTTTCCAAACTGGTTGTACCATTTTCATCCCCACCAGCAGTGCATAAGAGTTCCAATCTCTCTGAAACCTCTCCAACATTTGTTATTTTGTGTTTTTTGGATTAGTGCCAGTGTTGCCGGGGTGAGACAGTATCTCATTGTAGTTTTGATTTGCATTTCTCTAATGGCTAATGATTGCGAGTATTTCCTTATGCGCCTGTTGACCCCCTGAATGGCTTCTTTGGTGAAGTGTCTGTTCATATCCTTTGCCTATTTTTTAATAGGATCATTCATCTTTTTGTCATTGAAGTGTTGAAGTGTTTTGTAGATTTTAGAGATTAGACCCTTGTTGGATATGTCACCAAAATATTTTTCCCAGTCTGTAGGTTCTCCTTTCACTCTTTTGGTAAAGTACTTTGATGAGCATGTGTTTGATTTTTAGAAGCTTGCAGTAATCTAGTTTCCCTTCTGTTGTTTATGCATTGTGAGTTATGGCTTGTTTATCATTATGCCATGTATTAGAGTCCCTAGCATTGTTCCTATTTTTTCTTACATGACCTTTATCGTTTTAGATTTTATACTTAGGTCTTTGATCCATTTTGAGTTAGTTTTTGGTCATGGTGTGAGGTATGGATCTTGTTTCATTTTTTTACACATGTTCATCCAGTTATGCCTGTGCCATTTGTTAAAGAAAACTGTCTTTTCGCAATTTAACAGACTTTGGCCCTTTGTCAAATATCAACTGCTCATAGATTGAAGGTTTTACGTCTGGGTTCTCTATTCTGTTCCATTGGTCTCTGTATCAGTACCACGCTGTTTGGACTACCACAGCTGTATAATAGGTTCTAAAATCAGGTACTGTGAGGCCTCCCACATTGTTCTTCTTCAGTAATGCTTTACTTATCTGAGGCCTCTTCCCTTTTCATATAAAGTTGTAGATTTGTTTCTCCATCTCATTAAAAATTGCTGTTGGAATTTGCATCAGAATTGCATCGTATCTGTGGATCACTTTGGGTAGAACTAACATTTTCATGATGTCGAGTCTTCCTATCCAGAAGCATGGAATATTTTCCCACTTCTGTAGGTCTCTTTTGGTTTCTTGCAGTAAAGTTTTGTTGTTTTCTTTGTATAGATCTTTTATGTCCCTGAGTAGATTTATTCCTAAGTACTTTATCTTCTTGGGGCTATTATAAATGGTATTGATTTGGTGATTTCCTCTTCGAAGTTCTCTTTGGTGGTGTAGAGGAATCCAACCGACTTTTGTTTGTTAATCTTGGATCCAGATACTTTGCTCAAATCTTCTATTAGTTGCAGTAGCTTTCTTGTGGATTCTTCAGAGCTCTCTGTGCAGAAGGTCATATCATCTGTGAATAGGGATAGTTTTACCAGTGCCTTACCAATTTGGATGCCCTTTATTTCTTTTTATTGCCTTATTGTTCTAGTTAGGACATCCAGCACAATGCTGAGTAACAGTGGTGATAAAGAGCATTCCTGTTTCGTTCCCATTCTTAAGGGAAATTCTTTCAGTCTCTCTCGAAGTTCGCTGTTGGTTTTGCATAAATGTCCTTGATTGTGTTTTTTCCCTTCTATTCCTGTTTTATTGAGAGGTTTTTTTTTTTTTTTTTTAATCAGGAATGGGTGTTGGACTTTGTTGAATGCCTTTTCTTCGTTGACAGATACGATCATGCTATCTTTTTCTTTTATTTATGTGGTGGATTACATTGACCAATTTCCTAAAGTTGAACCATCCTTGCATGCCTAGTATGATTCTCACTTGGTCATGATGTATTATTATTATTTTGGTATGCTGTTGAGTTCTACTGACTAGAATTTTATTAAGAATTTTTGTGTCTATATTTATGATGGATATTGGTCTGTAGCTTCCTTTTTTTGTGATGTCTTTGCCTGGCTTTGGAATCAGGGTTATGCTGGCTTCATAGAATGAGTTCAGGAGTATTCCTTCCTTTTCTATGCTCTGAAATAACTTGAGTAGTACTGGTGTGAGCTCTTCTCTGAATGTTTGGTAGAATTCTTCATCGAAGCCCTCAGAGCCAGGGCTTTTTTTTTTTGTTGTTGTCGTTGCAAGTTTTTTGTATTACTGCTTCAATTTCTTCTTTTGTTATGGATTTGTTTAGTTTTCTACCTCATTTTGTGTTAGTTTAGGTAGGTAGTGTGTTTCTCAAAATTTGTCCATTTCTTCTAGGTTTTCAAATTTGTTGGGCCACAATTTTTCATAGTATTCACTTATGATTTTTCTAATTTCAGTTGGTTCTGCTGTGATATCATCTGTCATTTTTTTTTTAACCCATTTTGCTACTCTCTGTTTCTTTAATGGTGCATTTAGGCCATTTACATTCAGTGTAATTATCGATAGGTATGAGAAAGAGAAAAAAAAAAGAGATTTTTCTCTTTCTTTATGAGTTTACTGCTGTCATTTTTTGTGTGTGTGTGTGGCTCTGACAGTTTCTTTGTTCCACTTAATTTTCTCTGATGAGTTCTTTTTGTTTATGTATTTTCTTTTCATTGCTTTCATGACTGTTGATTTTGTGTTTGCTGAGTCTATGTTTTTCTTATTTTTTATTTTGAGGGGTAGGTTTGTTAGCTTCTTTTGTGGCTACCTTGAAATTTACCTTTATTTTTGTAAGTTTAAACCAGTCTTTTATTTCTTGGTATCGCCTTGACTTCCTGCATTTGGAAGTTTCATGACTATATCACTTATTCCCTCTTTTTAGTTTCAACGTTGTCGTCATTTACATAGTGGCATCTCCGGTTACCTATTTTCAGGCTTTTAGCTTTGTTTTGTTTTTGTGAATTTCCTATCTGAATTGGTATCTGGTTGATCTGTCCTGTGTTCTTCTAGTCTTGGATCATTGTTTGGCATTGTTGGTTCTCTAACTAGACTACTCCCTTTAATATTTTTTGTAATTTTAGTCTGGTTATTATAAAAAAAAAAAACATTTCCTTAATTTCTGTTTCTCTGGAAATGACCTGATTTCTCCATCATATTTGAGAGGCAATTTTGCTGAACGTATAATCCTTGCCTGGCAATTTTTTTCCTTCCAGGCTTTATATATGCCATCCCATTGCCTTCTTGCCTGCATGGTTTCCGCTAAGTAAGAAGAGCTTAGTCTTGTTGGTTCTCCTTGTAGGCGCTCTCAGGATTCTTTCTTTGTCTTTTGTTTTGGCAAGTTTGATTATGATATGTCTTGTTGACTTTCTTTTGAGGTCTATCCTGTATGGGGTTCGTTGACCTTCTTGAATAGATATCTTCTCATCTTTCATGACATTAGGGAAGTTTTCTGCCAGCAAATCTTCAACAATTCTCTCTGTGTTTTCTGTCTCCCCCCTCCCCAGTTCTGGAGCTTCTATCACCCTTAGGTTTTTCATCTTAATAGTATCCAACATAATTTTTAGTCTTTCTTCATTTTTTCCCAATTTTTCCTCAAACAAATTGATGTCCAAGAATTGACCTTCAATTTCACTAATTCTGACTTCCATTGTCTCAATTCTGTTCCTATGACCTTCTGTTGAGTTATCTAATTCTGAAAGTTTATTATTAATCTTTTGGATTTCTAGTTGCTGTTCTTGTATGCTTTTTAGCAGCCTGTTTATTCTGTTGTTTTGTTCTTGTATTGTTTTCCTGAATTCTTCGATTGCTTTGTGTGTGTGTTCCTTGGTTTGGTCTGTGTTTTGTTTGATCTCTTGGAGAGCTCTCTATATGAGTCTTTTGAATTCTTTATCAGGTAGTTCCATTGCTTTATCTTCCTCCAGAAGGCTTTCTGGTTCTTCATTTTTGTCGCTTGCTGGAGCCAGCTTGTCCTGTTTCTTTATGTGATTTGATATTGACTGTTGTGTCTGAGGCATCAATAAGTTATTATATTCGTATGTTTATTGTATTTTTGTTTACTGTGTTCTGGATTTTTGTTTTGTTTTGTTTGATATGTCCAAGTAGAATGGGCATGTGTGCTACTCTGGTCATTAATCTGGCCTCATCGAAGCTCTCATCTCCTGTTGCCAGGTGGTTGGAGCAGCTACTAAGTGTGTGAGCCCAGGAATCTGTTCGCTGTTCATGCAGAGGTGCTGAAGATATAGGTGTCATTTTTGGTGAGGTGATGAATTTGTCCTCCTGGTCACCTGGCTGTGGGTGCAGGGGTGTTCTCCCTGGTCGTTGGGTTGGATGTTGTGTGTGTGCTCTGCTGCTTATCATTTTGTCAGCACAGGTGCCTGACTGTTGGTCACAGAGTATGTGGTGTGGAGACTCCCACCTATAGTCCTGGGGCAGACAGGGCTACATGGTGGTGTTTAGAGCAGGCACAGGTCTCTTATTGCAGTGGGGCGAGATGTGGAGGCCAAGACAAGAAGCTGTCAGTTGCCCTCAGATGCCCAGATGGAGGGTGTGCCTCTGTCTGTTAGAGTGAGTAGTGGGGTGGGGCATAGTGCAGCCGGCCCTTGGGCACTGAGTGCTGTTGACTGGAGGGATTGGGGCACCACTAATTCTCAGGCCTTGTTGTGGGTAGCTAGATGGAGTGCGCCCCTCAGTCCCCCAGTGGGGGTGGGTGAGACCTCTTCATAGGGGGTGGGGCAGTGCTGAATTTCACAAACATGCAGCTCCCACTTGGCTGCTGCAGGTGAAAATGGGCTTCAAGTGGAAGCCCTACTCATATTGACCTAATGAAGGCATGCAGTGCCAGGTTGGACAGCAAGGCTGGTGCAGGCGATCAGGAAAGGGTGAAGGGTACTGCAAGTCTGTGGACCCCCCCATGACAGTGACTGGGTAAAGGAGTGGGTGCCTCTGGACCAGGCTGTGAGTTCCCAGCTTAGGGGGCATGGTGGTGTTGAATGCCTGACAGGTGTCGGAGGAGCAGGGAGGTGGCTGCATGAGGAGAAGTGAGGGCTTCTCGGACATGGAACTGTGGTGGGAGAAGGGTTATAGTGTGAGCATCGTGGGTGGGGAGCTAGTACTTAACTTTCGCAGGTCCGGTGTGGCTCCTCTTTTGTTCTGGAGGTGCATGTAGATTCACTTCTGCTTTGCTGCAGCAGATGGGATGGGTTTCAGCTTGGGATGTTGCTGCTTGCCTCAACCTGTGTGCGGTGTGCAGATTCATCTAGCAGGACCCTGGCGATCTGGCAATCTGTAATTCCCCATTTCTTCTGTTCTTGAATTGTCTCTCCTTTCACCTGTCTCTCAATACCATTCTTCAGCTTTGTTTTTGATGCTTAAGGCTCTTAACTTGTCATATATATCCAATTCACTTGTTTCTTTTTTGGTCTTTGTTGTAAGAGGGATGACATGAAGCATCTGACTATTCCATCATCTTGGTCCTGCCTCCAGGTTCATTATTTTATAAAACCCATCATGGAGCTTTCTTCCTCCCCTTGTCCATGTCATTTCTAACAGTGCTAAAAAACAAAGCTCATCAAGAGGTTTCAGTGTACCATGCATGAACAGCACCACCAAAGAAAATGTAATTCTGTCATTTGATTTCTTCACTGGAGCTTCCACGGGTGTTGATTGTGAATCCAAGTGAAATGAAATCCTTGACAACTTCAATATATTCTCCATTTATCATGATGTTGCTTATTGGTCCAGTTGTGAGGATTTTTTATTTTCTTTATGATGAGGTGTAATCCATACTGAAGACTGTAGTCTTCATGTCTTCATTTCCAGCAAGCAAGGTTGTGTTATCTACATATTGCAGGTTGTTACTGAGTCTTCCTCCAATCCTGATGCTGCCTTCTTCTTCATATAGTCCAACTTCTGGGATTATTTGCTCAGCATACAGATTGAATAAGTACAGTGAAAGGATACAACTCCAGTGCACCCCTTTCCTGACTTAAACTATGCAATATCCCCTTGTTTTGTTAGAATGACTGCCTCTCAATCCATGTACGGGTTCCGCATGAGCACCTTTAAGTGTTCTGGAACTGTCATTCTTCACAATATTGTCCATAATTTGTTTTGATCTACACAGTCAAAAGCCTTTGCATAGTCAATAGAACACAAGTAAACATCTTTCTGGTATTCTCTGCTTTCAGCCAAGATCCACCTGACATCAGCAATGATACCCCTGGTTCCATATCCTCTTCTGACTCTGACTTGAATTTCTGGGAGTTCCCTGTTGATGTACTGCTACAACCATTTTTGAATTTTCTTTAACGTATTTCTCTTGTGTGTGATATTAATGATATTGTTCGATGATTTCTGCATTCTGTTTTATCACGTTTCTTTGGAAGGGGTGCACATATGGATCTCTTCCAGTCAGTTGGACAGGTAGATGTCTTCCAAATTTCTTGGCATCGTCAAATGAGCACTTCCAGCATTGCATCCATTTGTTGAAATATCTCAATTGGTATTTGGATAATTCCCATATTCTTGTTTTTCGCCAATGCCTTTGGTGTAGGTTGGACTTCTTCCTTCAGTATCATTGGTTCTTCATCATATCCTACCTCTTGAAATGGTTAAAAGTTAACCAATTCTTTTTGATCCGTGATTCTGTGTATTTGTCCCATCTTCTTTGATGCTTCCTGTGTTGTTCAATTTTTTTGCCCATGTTGTTGTTGTTAGGTGCCTTCCAGTTGGTTCTGACTCATAGCGACGCTATGTACAACAAAACAAAACACTGCCTGGTCCTGCGCCATCCTCACAATCATTGTTATGCTCGAACCTATTGTTGCAGTCACTGTGTCAATCCAATTTGTTGAGAGTCTTCTTTTTTTGCTGACCTTCTAATTTACTGAGCAAGATGTCCTTCTCCAGGGACTAGTCCCTCCTGATAATATGTCCAAAATACTTAAGAGGAAGTTTCACCATCCTTGTTTCTAAGGAGCATTCTGGCTGTACTTCTTCCAAGACACACTTGTTCGTTCTCCTGGCAGTCCATGGTATATTCAATATTCTTCACCAACACCATAATTCAAAGGCGTCAATTCTTCTTTGATCTTCCTTATTCATTGTCCAGCTCTCGCCTGCATAGGAGGCGATGGAAAATACCATAGCTTGGGTCAGGAGCACCTTAGTCCCCAAAGTGACACCTTTGCTTTTCAACACTTTAAAGAGGTCTTTTTCAGCACATTTGCCCAGTGCAACATGTCATTTGATTCCCTGACCACTGCCGCCATGGGCATTGATTGTGGATAGAGGTAAAACAAAATCCTTGACAACTTCAATATTTTCTCCATGTATTTGATGTTGTTTATTTGTCTAGTTGTGAGGATTTTTGTTTTCTTTATGTTGACATGTAATCCATACTGAAGGCTGTAGTTTCTAGTCTTCATCAGTGAGTGATTCAAGCCCTCTTCATTTTCTGCAAGCAAGGTTGCATCATCTGCATATCGCAGGTTGTTAACCAATCTTCCTCCAATCCTGATGCCACATTCTTCTTCATAGGGTCCAGCTCTCAAATTATTTGCTCAGCATATAGATTGAAAAAGTAGGATGAAAGGATCCAACCCTGATGCACAACTTTCCTTACTTTAAAACAGACAGTATCCCCTTATTCTGTTCGAATCACTGCCTCTTGGTCTACGTATAGGTTCCTCATGAGCACAATTAAGTATTCTGGAATTCCCATTCTTGGTAATGTTATCCATAATTTGTCATGATCCACAGAGTTTAATGCCTTTGCATAGTCAATAATACATAAGTGAACACCTTTCTGGTATTTTCTGCTTTCAGCCAAGTTCCATCCAACATCGGCAATAATATCCCTTGTTCCACGTCTTCTTCTGAATCTGGCTTGAATATCTGGCAGTTCCCTCTTGAGGTACTGCTGCAACCAGTTTTAAGTGACCTTCAGCAAAATTTTACTTGTGTGATATTAATGATATTGTTCAATAATTTCCACATTCTGTTGGATCACCTTTCTTTGGAATGGGAACAAATAAGGTTGTCCTCCAGTCTGTTGGCCAGGAAGCTGTCTTCCAAACTACTTGACATAGACGAATGAGCACCGCCAGTGCTGCATCCATTTGTTGAAACATCTCAACTGCTATTCCTTCAATTCCTGGAGCCTTATTTTTCACTATTCCCTTCAGTGCAGCTTGGACTTCTTCCTTCAGTACAATTGGTTCTTGATTATATGTTACCTCATAAATGGTTGTATGTTGATCAGTTCTTTTCAGTACACTGACTTTGTGTACTCCTTCCATCTTCTTTTGATACTTTTTATGTTGTTCAATATTTTCTCTCAATATTTCGACTTGAAGCTTGAATTTTTCTTCAGTTCTTTCAGCTTGAGTAATGCTGAGTGTGTTCTTCCCTTTTGGTTTTCTAACTCCAGGTCTTCGCACATTTCATTATAATACTTTACTCTTTCTTCTCCAGCTACCCTTTGAAACCTTCTGTTCAGCTCTTTTACTTCATCATTTCTTTCACTTTAGCTACTGTATATTCATGAGCAAGTTTCAGGATCTACTCTGACGTACATTTTGGTCTTTTCTTTATTTCCTGTCTTTTTAATGATCTTTTGATTTCTTCATGCATGATGTCCTCGATGTCATTCCACAATTCATCTGATCTTCAGTCATTAGTGTTCAATACATCAAATCTATTCTTGAGATGGTCTCTAAATTCAGCTGGAATATACTCCGGGTTGTATTTTGGCTCCCGTGGACTTGTTCTAATTTTCTTCAGCTTAAACTTGAATTTGCATATTAGCAATTGATGGTCTGTTCTGAAGTCAGCTCCTGGCCTTGCTCTGACTCATGATATTGAGCTTTTCCATCATCTCTTTCCACAGATGTAGTCCATTTGATTCCTGTGTATTCCATCTGGTAAGGTCCTATAAAAAAAAAAAAAAAAAAAAAAAGGTCCTATAGTCGCCATTTATGTTGTTGAAAAAAGGTATTTGCAATGAAGAAGTCGTTGGTCTTGCAAAATTCTATCATGTGATCTCCAGGCTCATTTCTATCCTTTTCCAACTACCTACTCTTCTTTGTTTCCAGTTTTCACATTCCAATCACCTGTAATTATCAATGCATCTCTAATGCATGTTCATCGATTTCAGACTGCAGAAGTTGGTAAAAATCTTCAATTTCCTCATCTTTAGCCTTGGTGGTTGACACGTAAATTCAGATAGTAGTCCTATTAATTGGTCTTCCTTGTAGGCATATGGATATTATCCCATCTCTGACAGATTTGTACTTCAAGCCTGATCTTGCAATGCTCTTTTTGACAATGAATGTGACACAATTCCTCTTCAATTGGTCGTTCCTGGCATAGTAGACCAGATAGTTACCTCATTCAAAATGTCCAATACTAGTCCATTTCAGCTCACTAATACCTAAGATATCAATCTTTTTGTGGTCCATTTCATATTTAACTTCCAATTTTCCTAGATTCATGTTTCGTACATTTCATATTCTGATTATTAACAGATGTTTGCAGCTATTTCTTCTCATTTTAAGTCATGCCACCTCAACAAATGGAAGTCTTGAAAGCTTGACTCCATCCACGTCATTATGATCAACTCCACTTTGAAGAGGCAGCTCTTCCCCGGTAGTATTTTGACAGACTTCCAGCCTGAGGGACTCATTTTCAGGCACTTGCCAGACAATGTTCTGATATTATTCATAAGGTTTTCACTGGCTAATTTTTTTCAAAGGTAGTCTTTCTTCCTAGTCTGTCTTAGCCTAGCAGCTCTGCTGGAAACCTGTCTACCATGTGTGACCCTGCTGGTATTTGAATACTGGTGGCATAGATCCAGTATCATAGCAATATGCAAGACACCATAGTATGACAATACGACAGATGCGTGGGGGTTTTGTTCATAGAATCCTTCAGTATTGAAACTTGGGGCTTGAATTTTTTCCTTCAGTTCTTTCTGCTTGAGAAATGCCAAATGTGTTCTTTCTTTTTGATTTTTTTAATTCCGGGTCTTTGCACATTTCATTATAATACTTTGTCTTCTCGAGCCACCCTTTGAAATCTTCTATTAAGCCCTTCTACTTCATCATTTCTTCTGTTTGCTTTAGGTATTGTAAGTTCAAAAGCAAGTTTCAGAGTCTCTTTTGACATCCATTTTGGTCTCTTTCTTCTTTTTTTTTTTCTTTAATTACTTTGAAGTAGGCATGCTTCTATAATTTTCTCATTGCCTTTTTAAGGATGTTGGCTTTATATACTGTCTTAGTTACTGTTTTGGTCATCTAGTGCCACTATAATAGAAATACCACAAGTGGATGGCTTTAACAAAGAGGAGTTTATTCTCTCACAGCCCAGTAAGCTAGAAGTCCAAATTTAGGGTGCCAGCTCTAGGGGAAACCTTTCTCTCTCTGTCGACTCTGGAAGAAGGTCCTCGTCATCAGTCTTCCCTTGGTCTGGGAACATATCAACTCAGGAACCTCAGGTCCAAAGGACGCACTCTGCTCCCAGTGCTGCTACCTTGGTGGTATGAGGTTCTCTCTGCTTGCTTCTCTCTTTTATATCTCAAAAGAGATTGGCTTAAGACACTACCTAATCTTGTAGACCTCATCAATATAACTGCCAATAATCTATTTTATTACATCATAGTGATAGGATTTACAACACATAGGGAAATTACATCAGAAGATAAAATGATTAACAATTATACAATCATACAAGGGTATCATGACCTGGCCAGCTTGACAGATATTTTGGGGAGACACAATTCAATCCATAACAGACCTAGTGTTGATATAACAGAAATACCACAAGTGGGTGTCTAATAAAACAGAAATTAAATTTTCTCAGTTTGGGAGGCTAGAAGTCTGAATTCAGGGTACTGGCTCTAGGGGAAAGCTTTCTCTCTGTCAGCTCTGGAGGAATGTCCTTGTCTCCTTGAGCTTCTGCTCATGGTAGCTCTATCTCTCTGCTTCCTCATTACTTGTTTAATCTCTTTTACATGTCAAAAAAGATTGACTCAAGATACACCTTGGACTAATCCTGTTTCATTAACATAATAAAGAAAACCCACTCCCAAATGAGATTATAACCACAGATATAGGGGTTAGGATTTACAATACATATTTTGGGGGGACACAATTCAATCTATGACATATATATTTTATCACACAAAGATTAATTGGTGCTGTACCATCATGAAGAGCTTTAGTTTTTGCAATACAAAATGGTGTTCTTATTCCCATTTTATGCTGTTAATCTTAAATTCTATACAGTCTACAATTGATATTACAATTCTTTTTTTTGCTTACAATTGCGTGGTATACGTTTTTGTGTGGGTTAGTTTTAAATCTTTTTGTCAACAGAAAGTTACTGGTCTTGGTTTTTTTCAACCTATTAACATCAGAATCCCTTTTTTAATAAGTGAATTTATCTTATTTACAGTTGCTTTTATAAGATATATATCTGGTCTTGTGTCTTCTTCCCTCTGCCTCTTTTTTTGCTTCCTAAGGTTTCTCTTAAGGACTTCCCCCCCCCACACACAGACCAGACTTTTATTTATTTATTTATTTTAACTTTGCTTCTTTTCTTTTCTCTGACAAATTATTTTTCAAATATATTCTTTAACCCATAGTTTGCAAATTATTAGATCTAAGAAGCTGGTATCTTTTTAGCCACCCTAATTTAAACAAAATGTTTAACACACTTTTACATTTATTCCCCATGCGCCACTTGGTCTTTGTTAATGCAATATGGTTTTATAGATCCAGATTATTAATATTACTTTGCACTCAATAATTTCATCTCCTTTTATCATGGCAATTGTTGTTTGCTTTCAGTTTTACAATTGAGCTTTGTAAATTATTTGGAGGTTTGCAATTACTTAGACCTTTCTTAATTTTAACTTGCTCCTGTTCATGTGGTCAATACTTTATGATTATTTTCCCCGTCATAAACTTATAATTTGGATTGATTTCTCAGTTAGTGGGATCATTTCTTCAAGGAAGTATTTTTCCATGAAGTGTACGTAGATGGCTAATATTTTCTAACTTCAAATATTAGCCATCTTCCTTTTGAGGATGTATTTCTGTTGTCTTAACAAATGAAAGACAGTTTGACAGGTGTTATGGATTGAATTTTGTTCCCCCAAAATGTGTGCCAACTTGGCTAGGCCATGATTCCCAGTATTGTGTGGTTGTTCTCCATTCTCTGATTTGATGTAATTATCCTGTTATAAATTCTAACCTCTATGATGTTAATGAAACAGGATTAGAGGCAGTTATGTTAATCATGTAGGACACAATTTAGAGGATTAAATTGCATCTTGAGTCAATCTGTTTTGATATATGGGGGAGAGAAGCAGGCAGAAAGGATGGGAATCTCCTACCACCAGAGGAGAGGGGCTGGGAGCAGAACTGGAGTTGACTTGACAGAGATGGAAGGCTTGCCTCTCAAGTTGGTGCCCTGAAGTTGGACTTCTGGCCTCCTAGACTGTGAGAGAGTAGACTTCTGTTAGTTAAAATCACCCACTTGTGATGTTTCTGTTGTGGCGGCACTAGATAACTAAGACAACAGGACCTGAAATTCCTGAATCACAACCTTTTCCCTTTCACAGTTGCTTGGAGACTCTCCATTGTCTTCTGGCACTTAGGGTTGCACTAAAAAGTCTGCCAACAGTCTAATAATTACTTATTTATTCATGGGTTACTTGTTTCCTTGTTATTTCCTTATATAGAAAGCCAAAAACCAAACCCACTGTGTGTAGACAACTATTCCTTAAGCTTAAGAAATGTCCTCCTATTGTAACTTCAGTTTTAACTTCTATACCATTTGATATATCTTTTAGGTGAAGAATATATAATAATAAAGAAAAAAGACAAAATATTTGTGTTCATGGAGATTATTATTAGTCAAGTGAGCAAGCCAGAATTCTCACCTTCCATGCAGGACCCAAGTTCTATTCCCAGTGGAGTCTCACCCGTCGCTATGATTCTGAATAGGTTTCAGTGGAGCTTCCAGACTAAAACAGGGTCTGATCCCCAACCAATGATAGGGATGGCACAGGGCTGGGCAGCGTTTGGATCTGTTGTGTACTGAGTCGCCATGATTTGGAGGTCATCTTGAAAGCAGTTAACAACAACATAATGCACTGCTGCAAGTGTTGTTATCACCTAATATGTACTGAACACTTATGACGTGCCAAGCTCTGGGTTTCACTCTTATTTTATTTCTTTTATTTAATTCTTGTAATAACGCATTGAAGAAGGCTTTGTTATTACCCAGGCTTACAGATGAGGAGACTGAGAAGCTTGGTGAATTTGAGGCGAGAAAAAACAAAATCTTTGCAAGTGAAGAGTACAGAGCAAGGGGCAAGTGAGAAAAAGGTAAGGCTGAAGGACTAAGTCATGTCCAAACTACACCCTTTCTGAAGAATTTGCAATTTGGATTCCATGAAACAGGTTTTATACTTGTTCTTTACTGGTCTCGAGCCTAATTTTAATTCTATTACTATGTCTTTAATTTCTTGCAGACATTTTGTATCCCAGCTTCTACATCTTGAAAGCAATCCCGGTGTTATGAATTGAATGGCATCCCCCCAAAATATGTATCAATTTAGCTAGGCCATGATTCCCATTTTTGTATGATTGTCCACCATTTTGTCACATGATGTGATTTTTCTGTGTGTTGTAAATTCTACCAACATGATATTCATGAAGTGGGATTATAGGCAGTTACGTTAATGAGGCAGGACTCAATCTACAGGATTAGATTGTGTTTTAAGCCAATCTCTTTTGAGATATAAAAGAGAGAAGTGAGCAAGAGACAGGTAGACCTCATACCACCAAGAAACAAGACCCAGGAGAATAGCGTATCCTTTGGACCCAGGGTCCCTTCACTGAGAAGCACCTCTACTGGGGAGGATGGATGACAAGGACCTTCCCCCCAGAGAAGACAGAGAGAGAAGGCCTTCCTCTGCAGCTGGCACCCCAAGTTCGGACTTCTAGCTTCCTAGACTGTGAGAGAATAAATTTCTCTTTGTTAAAGCCATCCACTTGAGATATTTTTGTTATAGCATCACTAGATAACCAAGACACCCATCTTCTTCCCTTTCTTGCATTTCATTGCTCCAACTTGATTTCCCTTTCATCTCAGCCTATTCTCTCTTAATGATGCTGCACTGAGATCATGACATATTCCACTGAGTTGAGAAAACTAAATAGTTGCCCGGATTTTTCACGTGAATTCTGCATTCTATACTCTTAGTTGTCTAAAGGCTGTCCTTCTAGATTGTTCTAGAGTACTTTTTTTATTATTGTGAAGATATAGGTAGCACCATATTTGCCAATTCAACATTTTTTGCCTATACAATTTAGTGAAATTAATTACATCAACCTGTTGTGCATCCATTGCCAATGTCCTTTGCCAAATATTCCATCACCATTAAAAAAAAAATTCAATATACAGTAACTCTTCCCATTCTCCCTCCCTCCTGCCCCTGGTAACCACTGTTAAATTCTGATCTTTATATATTTGCCTGTTTTATGTACTTCATATTAGTGAGATCATATAATATTCATTCCTTTGAGATTGACTTCTTTCACTCAGCCTAATGTTTTCAAAGTTGGGCCACATCGTGGCATGGATCAGGACTTCATTTTTCTTTAAGGCTGAGTAGGATTCCATTGTATGTATATACATTTCGTTTATCCACTCATCTGCTGATGGGTATTTGGGCTGTTTCCACCTTTAGGCTATTGCGAATAGCCCATTTTTTAAATTTTGTAGCAAAGCTTGTTCACATTCTGGAGCAAGATGAAACCTGTCCAGACTCAATTCTCTAGAGATTAGGTGAATGGGTCGAACTTGGTCTTGATCTGTGCACGGCGTGATGGTAATTACAGTTCTAAAGTCTAGAGCTTGGAGAGTATTTTGATGGGTATCACTCCACTCCAGTCTAATTCCTGGTTTCTGGGAGGTTCTTCTGTGGGTGCATGTTTCCTCATTCCTTACTGCTTAGTTCTTAGATTTATGAACTGATGCAGCACTTGCAAAACAAAGATTCCCAGAATGAACAGCCCATGAGATTCTCCCTGATTGCATCCCCGTTTCAATCACTTATTCTTTAAAGACGGCACCTCCGGTAACAGACTGGGCCACTGCCAGTCCTCCCCTGCAGCCCAGCTGTTTTCCTGGATTTTTAAAATCTTTACAGGGACACAGAATGATGGGGGTGTGATTAGGAAGAATCATTTTCTTGCCTCATAGAATGCAATTGCAAGTTTTAGAAGAATGATTGCCCTGTTATCTCATTAATATCAACCATGAGTCTCTGAAGGAGACCTGGTGGCACAGCGGTTAATCCTTTGTCTGCTAACTGAAAAGTTGGCAGTTCGAACCCACCAGCCTCTCCACGGGAGAAAAATGTGGCAGTTTGCTTCTGTCAACATTACAGCCTTGGATACCCCATGAGGATGTTCTACTCTGTCCTACAGGGTCACTGTGAGTGGGAATCAACTCGACGGCAGTGTATTTTTTATGTGTCTCTAAACAGAGAACACAGCCCTGGTGGCACAGTGATTAAGAGCTATGGCTGCTAACCAAATGGTTGGTAGTTCGAAACCACTAGCTGCTCCTTGGAAACCCTGTGGGGCAGTTCTCCTCTGTCCTATAGGGTTGCTATGAATCAACTCGAAGGCAATGGGTTTGTTTGTCTGTTTTTTAAACAGGGAACAGATTGGGGAAGGAGTGGGTGGAATAAAAGCATCCTGTTACTGTTTTTGTAATGATGACACTGTATTAATTTGGGTTTGCCAAAAGCTGAAGGCTTTGTAGGGATTTTCTTGATCCAGTTTCATTTGTTTTACAAATAGATCAATTGATGCTAGACTTTGGTATCATTCTTCTTATCAGTTTTCTTTTTTTAAAGCTAATGTTTTGAATTTATTATTTAATATTTAAAATCATTATTTTAAATTGTTTTCCTAATTTATTACTTTAAATTATTTAAATTTTTTTATTGTATTTTAGATGAAGGTTTACAGAACAAACTAGTTTCTCATTAAATAGTACACATATTGTTTTATGACATTGGTTAACCACCCCTCGACATGTCAACACTCTCCCTTCTCAAACTTAGGTTCCCTATTACCAGCTTTCCTGTCCCCTCCTGTCTTCTAGTCCTTGCCCCAGGGCTGGTGTGCCCCTTTAGTCGCCTTTTGTTTTATGGGCCTGTCTAATCTTTGGCTGAGGTAGGAATCTCAGGAGTGACTTCATTACTGAGCTGAAAGGGTGTCCAGGGGCCATACTCTCAGGGTTTCTCCAGTATCTGTCAGACAAGCAAGTCTGGTCTTTCTTTCTGAGTTAGAATTTTGTTCTACATTTTTCTCCAGCTCTGTCCAGGACCCTCTCCTGTAATCCCTGTCAGAGCAGTCAGTGGTGGTAGCCAGACACCATCTAGTTGCATTGGTCCATTAGTGCTTTGGACTAATTTTTCCCTTGTATCTTTAGTTTTCTTCATTCCTCCTTGCTCTGGAAGAGGTGGGACCAGTGGATGATCCTAGATAGCCGCTCACAGGCTTTTAAGACCCCAGACACTACTCACCACAGTAGAACGTAGAACATTTTCTTTACAAACTATGTTATGCCAATTGAGCTAGATGTTCCCCGAGACCATGGTCCCCACAGCCCTCAGCCCAGGAATTCGGTCCCTCAGGGAGTTTGGATGTATCTATGGAGCTTCCATGACCTTGCCTTGGACAAGTTGTGCTGGCTTCCCCAGTATTGTGTACTGTCTTACCCTTTGCCAAAGTTACCACTTATCCATTGTCTGTTTAGTGTGTTTTCATCCCCACCCCTCACCTCCCTCTTAACCATCAAAGATTGTTTCTTTCTGTACATAAACCTTTTCATGAGTTTTATGGTAGTGGTCTCATACAATATTCGGCCTTTCGTGATAGACTTATTTCACTCAGCATAATGCACTCCAGATTCATCCATGTTATGAGATGCTTCACAGATTCATCATTGTTCTTTATTGTTGTGTAATACTCCGTTGTGTATATGTACTACAGTTTGTTTATCCATTCGTCTGTTGATGGGCATCTAGGTTCTTTCCATCTTTTTGCTATTGTGAACAATGCTGCAATGAACATGGGTGTGCATATGTTTATTCGTGTGATGACTCTCATTTCTCTTGGATATATTCCTGGGAGTGGGATTGCTGAATCATATGGTATTTCTATTTCTAGCTTTCTAAGGAAGTGCCATATCATCTTCCAAAATGGTTGTATCATTTTGCATTCCCACCAGGAATGCATAAGAGTTCTGATCTCCCCACAGCCTCTCCAACATTTGTTATTTCCTTTTTAAATTATTATTCGTGCCAGTAATGCTGGGGTGAGATGGTATCTCATTGTAGTTTTGATTTGCATTCCTCTTGGGAAACCCTGGTGGCATAGTAGTTAAGTGCTACAGCTGCTAACCATAAGGGTCGGCAGTTCAAATCCACCAGGCGCTCCTTGGAAACTATGGGTCGTTCTACTCTGTCCTATAGGGTCGCTATGAGTCGCAATCAACTCAACAGCACTGGGTTTGGTTTTTTAGTTTTTTAATGGCTAGTGATCGCGAGCATTTCCTCACGTGTCTGTTGACCACTTGAATATCTTCTTTGCTGAAGTGTCTGTTCATTTCCTTTGCCCATTTTTTAATTGGATTATTTGTCTTTTTATTGTAAAGGTGTTGGATTTTCTTGTAGATTTTAGAGATTAGAACTTTGTCTGATTTGTAATGGCCAAAAAATTTTTCCCAGTCTGTAGGTTCTCTTTTTACTCTTTTGGTGAAGTCTTTTGATAAGCACAAATGTTTAATTTTTAGAAGATCCCAGTTATCTAGCTTGCCTTCTGGAGCTTGTGTGTTGTTGGTTGTGGTTTGTATCTTGTTAATGCCATGTATTAGGGCCTCTACAATTGATCTTATTTTTTCTTCTATGAACTTCATAGTTTTTGACTTTATATTTAGGTCTTTGATCCATTTTGAATTACTTTTTGTATATGCTGTGAGGTATGGGTCCTGTTTCATTTTTTTGCAGATGGACATCCAATTTTGCCAGCCCAATTTATTTAAAAGATTGTCTTTCCCCAATGGATGGACTTTGGGCCCTTGTTGAAGATCAGATGACCACAGGTGGATTGATTTACATCTGGGTTCTCAATTCTGTTCCATTGGTCAATGTTTCTGTTGTTGTACCAGTACCACGCTGTTTTGACTACCGTAGCTGTACAGTAGGTTCTGAGGTCAGATAGTGCGGGTCCTCCAACTTTTATCCTTCTTCAATAGTGCTTTACTTATTCGAGACTTCTTCCCTTTCCATAAAAGGTCAATGATACGTTTTTCCATCTCTTTAAAGAACGTTGTTGGTATTTGGATCAGGATTGCATTGTATTTGTAAATCGCTTTGGGTAGAATTGTCATTTTCACGATGTTGACTCTACTGAGCATGCTATGCTTTTCCATTTATGTAGATCTCTTTGGTTTCTTGTAGTACTGTTTTGTAGTTTTCTTTGTACAGGGCTTTTACATCCCTGGTTAGATTTGTTCATAAGTATTTTACTTTTTTAGGGTCTATTATAAATGGTAATGCTTTCACGATTCACTTTTCATCGTTCTCTCTATTGGTGTATAGGAATAAAACTGATTTTTGTATATTTATCTTGTATCCTGCTATCCCCTATCTCCTAAATCGTTCTATTAGTTCCAGTTGTTTTCTCATGGAGTCTTTTGGGTTTTCTATGTATAGTATCATATCCTCAAATAGGGACAGTTTAACTTCTTCATTATCAATTTGAATGCCTTTTATTTCTTTTTCTTGCTTTATTCTTTAGCTAAGACTTCCAGCATAACGTTAAATAGGAGTGGTGATAAACGGCATCATTGAATTGTTTCCGTTCTCAGGGGGAATGTTTTCAGCCTCTCTCCATTAAGAATGAATTTGGCCATTTGTTTGGCATAGATGCCCTTTATTATGTGGAGAAATTTCTCTTCTACACCTATTTCATTGAGAGTTTTTATCAGGAATGGGTGTTGGAGTTTGTCAAATGCCTTTTCTGCATCAGTTGGAATGTTCATGTGATTCTTTTATTTATGTGGTGGATTATGTTGATATTTTGAACCATCCTTACATACCTGGTATGAATCCTCCTTGGTTGTGGTGTATTATTATTTGATATGATGCTGAATTCTATTAACTAGAATTGTGTTGAGAATTTTTGCATCTATATTCGTGAGAGATATTGGTCTGCAATTTTCTTTTTTTGTGGTGTCTTTGCCTGGTTTTGGTATTATCAGGGTTATGCTGGCTTCATAGAATGCATTTGGAAGTATCCCTTCCTTTTCTATGTTCTGAAGTAATTTGAGTAGTACCGTTGTAAGCTCTTCTCTGAATGTTTGGTAGAATTCTCCAGTGAAGCCAACTGGGCCAGGGCTTTTTTTGGTTGGGAATTTTTTTTTATTGCCTTTTCAACCTCATCCCTTGTTATGAGTCTGTCCAGATTTTCAACCTTGTTTTGTGTTAGTTTGGGTAGGTAGTGTGTTTCTAGAAATTTGTCCAATTTCACTAGGTTTTCAGATTTGTTGGAGTATAGTTCTTCATAATACTCTGTTATGATCCTTTTTATTTCAGCTAAGTCTGTTGTAATATCCATCTCATTTCTTATTTGGGTTATTTGTGTCCCCTCCTGTTATTCTTTTGTCAATTTGGTTGATCCTTTCAAAGAGCCAACTTTTGGTTTTGTCGATTCTCTCTATTGTTTTTCTATTCTCTATTTCATTTGTTTCTGCTTTGATCTTTATTATTTCTTTTCTCTGGGTGGTTGTGGGCTTCTTTTTCTATATGTTCAAGTTGTGTAGCTGAAGTTTTTATTTTGTTCTTTCTTTTTTTGATGTGTACATCTAGTGCTATAAATTGACCTCTGAGGACTGCCTTTACTGTGTCCCAAAGATCTTGGTATGCTGTGTTTTCCTTCTCATTTGATTCTAGGAATTTTTTGATTCCATCTCTGACTTATTCTATTACCCAGTGGTTTTTAAGCAGAGTGTTATTCAGTTTCCATGTAAGAGATTTTTTTCCTCACTCTTCCTGTTGTTAATTTCTTCCTTAATGGTGTTGTGGTCACAGAAGATATTTTGTATCATTTCAATGTTTTGGATTTTGTTGAGGTTTGCTCTATGGCCTAAGATGTGGCCTATTCTGGAGAACATTCCCTGTGCATTGGAAAAGAATGTGTATTTTGGTGCTGTTGAGTGCAGTGTTCTATATACGTGTATGAGGTCAAGTTGGCTGATTGTGTCCTTTAGCTCGTCTGTATCTTTGTTGAGTTTCTTTCTAGATGTTCTGTCCTTTACCGAGAGTGGTGGGTTGAAGTCTCCTACTATTATTGTAGAACTGTCAATTTCTCTTTTCAGTGCTGTTGGAGTTTGTTTTATGTATTTTGGAGCTGTTATTGGGTGCACAGACATTTATTATGGTTAAGTCTTCATGATGGATCATCCCTTTAATCATTTTACAGCATACTTTCTCATTTTGTGTGGTGAATTTTGTTTTAAAATCTATTTTGTCTGAGATTAGTATTGCCACTCCTGCTCTTTTTTGGTAGCTGGTTGCTTAATATATATCTTTTTCCATCCTTTGATTTTTAATAAATTTACATCTTTGTTTCTAAGGTGTGTCTCTTGTAGGCAGCATATTGATGGATCCTTTTTTTTTTTTCATTCTGTCACTGTCTTTTTATGGATGGACTTAGGCGATTTACATTCAGTGTAATTATTGATAGGTGTGAGTTTATTGCTGTCATTTTGTAGTGCTTTTGTGTGTGTGTGTGTGTGTGGTGCTGACGTTTTCTTTGTTCTCTTACTTTCCTGTGCTGAATTCCTTTTGTTTGTGGATTTCTTTTGTTTTTGTAAATTTTGTTTTTATCGAGACCTTATATTTTTCTTCTTTATTTTAATGAGTAGGTTTGTTAATTTTCTTTGTGGTTACCTTGAAATTTACCCTTATCTTCCTAGGTTTGAACCAGTTTATTATTACTTGGTAACACCTTGCCTTCCTCTCCATTAGAAAGTTCTATGCCTACACCGTTTATTCCCTCTTCTATTGTTCTGACGTTGTTGTCATTTACAGATTAACTTTTCTGGTGCCTTGTTGTATTTCTTTTGGTTGTGGATAGTCCTTGGGAGATAACTTCCTGCATTGATATCTGGCTGGTACAATTTTGCATTCTAGATTTAGGTTGTGGTCTGATGTTGTTTGTTCTCAGACCAAAGGACTCCCTTTAATAATTCTCGTAAGTTTGGTTTGGTTTTTACATATTCCTTTAATGTCTGTTTATCTGGAAATGTCCTAATTTCACCATCATATTTGAACAAAAGTTTTGCAGGATATATCACTTGTGGTTGGCAGTGTTTTCCTTTCAAGGTTTTATACATATATCATCCCATTACCTTCCTGCTTGCATGGTTTCTGCTGTATAAACAGAGCTTACTCTTATTGTTCCTCCTCTGTACGTGACTTGTTTTTTTGAGCTGCTCTCAGGATTTTTTGTCTTTGGTTTTAGCAAGTGTGATCGTGATATGCCTTGGTGTTTTTCTTTTGGGGTCTATTCTAGATGGGGTTCGTTGAGCTTCTTTGATGGTCACCTTGTCATCTTTCATGATATTAGGGAAGATTGCTGTCAGCAATTCTTCAATAATCCTCTCTGTGTGTTCTGTTTTCCCTGCTGTTCTGGAACACCACTCACTCGCAAATTTTGCTTTTGATTGTATCCCACATAATTCTCAGGGTTTCCTCATTTTTCTTCATTCTTTATTCTGATTTTTCCTCAAACAGAATAGTATCCAAGTGTTTGTCTTCAGTTTCACTGATCCTGTTTTCCATCATTTCAAACTTGCTCCTCAGCCCTTCTACAGCACCATCCGTTTCTAAGATCTTGTTGTTTATCTTTTGGACTTCCAATTGTTGTTTTTGTATGATTTCTAGTTGTGAGTTGATTTTGGTATTTTTTTTCCTATATTAATATTGCTGAATTCTTCCATTTTTTTGTCTGTATTTTCCATGAATTTGCATATTTTTTCTTCATTTTGTCTGCTTTTTGCTTTAGCTCTTGGATTGCTCTGAACATGAGAGATTCCATTTCCCTGTCAGGTAGTTCTAGTGCCTTTTCTTCCATTGGAAAGCTATCTGGTGTTTTATTTTGGAAGCCTACTGGAACCATCTTGCCTTTTTTTTTTTTTTTATTAATGTTTTGATATTGTCTGCTGTGTTCGGGACATTCAGTAGCTATTTTCTTTGTTTATTGGTTGTAGATATGTTTGTTTCATCCCGATTTTTGTTTTATTTGGTTATATGTGAGCAGGTGGGCTGCCTGTTCTTTGTTGTTTGCTCGTCTGTGGTCACGATACTTTTTACCTCCTTGTCCAGTGGGCAGGTCCAGTCACTCAGGTATGGTGCAGCAGGGTAGGTCCAGCTGAAGGGGAGAGGCTGGGATGGGTTGTTGTAGCACTTACTAGGACCAACAGGGTGGGCCAGGAATCAATGCTGGGCAGGATCTGGTAGGCCATGCCTGTGCTGCTCAGGGGTGTGATGTTCAGCATACGGTGCAGGTAGGCAGGAAGGAGGGGGGAGGCTGTGATGTGTGTAGCTAATATGGGTATGGGAAAGAGGAAAGAGCAGAGAGAAAAAAAAAGAGCCAAAAAAAAAAAAAAAAAGAAAGAGAGTGCTAAGAGAGCCTTACCATTGGAGCGGAGAGATAAGAAATTGAGAAAACAGAAAATAAAAAAAAAGGGAAAAAGAAAAAAGAAGTAACTAGACAAAAACTGAAAAAAAAAAAAAAGAAAAGACCTAGAGTCCTAGTGGTGTAGCTGAAAAGACCAGGGAGTGGCTCCCAGACTGTGCAATATAGCCTGGCTAGAAGGGGTAGAGATGTCACACAGTGCCAGGTATTCAGCAGACAGGAAAAGAAGGTAAATACAAAGAGATGAGAACTGAGAAATTAAGAAAGGAAAAAAGAGAAAGAGAAGAAAAAGAAAGAAAAAAAGAAACGCCCCCAGGGATCCCACCGACTGGAAGTGGCTCCTAAGCTGTGCAGTGCAGACCAGGTAGTAGGGGCTTCCAAGACGTGAAAAGAAAAAGAAAACAAACAAAACAGAACAAAGCAAAATAAAAGCTAAAAAAAGAGGCCCGGGGAGCCCACCAGCGTGGTGTCTTGGACAGGGGGAGTGGTTCCCCAGTTGAGCTGTGCTTCACAGCCTTTCAAGAAGCAAAGATGAAACATGGAGTCAGGTGTTTGTAAGAAAGGGGGGCAGGTGGTGGGAGGCACGGAAGAAACCGGAAGAAAGCAGAAGAAACAGCAACAGACAAATGGGACTCAGGTGTGGGCAGGGCAAATCCAAGCAGCCCTAGGTATCTCTCCTCACTCTCTGTCTCTGTAGTTTTCTTATTTCATTTGGTGCTTGGCTGAGTTCTTTATCTCTTCTTTCGACACTTTGGGTTCCAGGAGTGACGCTTGTCTCTGTTTTACTTAGTTTTTCAGGTCTTTGCTGTGGAGGGATGGCATGGTACTTCTGTCTATGGTGCCATGTTGGCTGGATGTCTCTGGTTTTATTTTTCAGTGTTACTGTGGAATAACACTGGGTACTCATGGAGCCTGCTAGCCTTAGGCCATTTTCAATTTGTGACATATTTTAGTAAAAATTTGACAATAGCACAGATAAAGCTTTTTGGGGATTTATACCACCATCCGTCAGTTTTTCAGATTATGGTAGTTTGCGTTACTATGATACCAGAAGCTCTGCCACTGGTATTTTAAACACCATGGTGGACGGGTTTCAGTGGAGCTTCCAGGATAAGACAGACTAGGAAGAAAGGCCTGATGATCTACTTCAGAAAATTAGCCAGTGAAAACCCTAAGGATCACAAGAGAATATTGTCCAATATAGTGCTGTAGATGAGTCTCCTAGGTTGGAAGGCTTTCAGAATACACACATTGGCTGCAACAATGGACTCAAGCATGTCCACTAACAAGAACAACAATAACATAATATTATTTTTTTAAAAATCTGGCTTCATAGTGCCAGATACAGGCAAAGACTAAGTCAATGAAACCTGGATTGATAGCATCTCCTCATTCTTGGCTGGTCAAAGGCAACTCCTCTGGAGTACTTTGTTCAACCTACATTTGTCAACAGGTTGAAAATACATAGAAATATGATTTCTAAATTTTTGCAAATCTGATTTATTCTCCCATTTTTTTATTGTTAACTTTCATATATACAGGAGAAAGGCCTGGCAATTTGTTATGGAGCAGTTCTACTCTGTAACATATGGGGTTGCCATGAGTCGGGGCAATGACAGCTAACAACACCAACATATTCAAACATTCAGTTTAGGGTGGCACATCTTGCTCTATTCCTTTCCAGTGAGTGATGATGTCTAATGATCAGTCAGTATTATTGAACCTGTTATTTTATGCATATTTTTATAGCTTCACTTTTCCAATACCTGCAGTTTTCTCCTTTTCTCCTTTTGCTCGCCCCATCTGGCTCCCTGGTTTGCTTTTCTGATCCTGAATCTCCATTTTGTAACTCCCAACTTTCTCCAAATCTTTTCAGTTGAAATCTGAAGAAAATACGCAAGTGAGTCAGAAATTGTTTCTTGTCAAAAAACGAACAGTATTGTGCTCAGTGGGAAAGCATTTACCCTTTACTTCTTGCAACTTGAAAGTAAATCCATCTCCTTCCCCACTTTGAATTTAATTCCCCAGTCTCTATTCTAAAATTACAAAAGTTCAGGAAGAACATAGAAATGTTGGTCATTAAGTCGCAGCAACGTATCATATTTATCCCTTTAAGGCCCCCTCAATGCCTTGGTGTCTTGTCTTTCTGATTTAGCTATGACTCTACTAGTAAAAATTATATGACTCATGTCCAATTCCAAATTTAGCAAAATTTCTAAAGCTTTGTTAGTGTGCAGGGCAATGAATATGAAATGAAGTCTACATTCTTTATTTGGATTAAGTTTAAAGCTTTTCAAATAACACCGTCAGAAAATGTTACAGCATGACAAAGCTGCCTATTCCTATGGGAGGGAACCTACCCGCGGGGTGCAGGACTTGGGGAAAAAAAACATTGTTTATCTTGCTATCTTGTAACCTTCTTCCACTCACCACCATACATATCCTGCCCCCAACATTTTTGTATATGAATGAAATTAGATTACAAATTAACACCAATGGAAATTTTCAGATAGAAAATAAGCCAGGGAAGAAGGTTAGGAAGTAATGATTAATACGAGATAGTGTGGGCTAAGGGTCAGCAATCTATAGTCTGTGGACTAAATCTGACCTGTTTTTGTAAATAAAGTTTTACTGGAACATAGCCACACCCACTCATTTACATGGTCTATAGCTGTTTCCACATTACAGTAGCAGTTAGGTAGTTAAGAAGATATGCCTAAATTAATTCCTATTTGGTCTTTTACAGGAGAAGTTTCTGACTTCTGGCCTAGGTGATTGTTCGTTTCTATGCAGAGTCTATTTCTCTCTTTTTCTTTTTTAACAGGACCTTGATTTGCCTGTTGCCACCCCTTCCCCATGCCACCCAGGTGTTCCAAGGGCTGTTCACGCCTCCCCCATCTCTGGGGGTGCACCTGACTGGTCCAAGGGTGGTCTCTTCAAGCTATGTGTGGTACTGCAGACATGTTGCCACCATGAGGAAAGCCAGAAAGAAATGTAGCTAACACAGAGAACACAGCTAAGGGAAATGCCAAGAAATGGAGCTAGAACCCACACATTCTACTAACTTTGGAGGCTGGCCTATCTCTGGACTTCCAATTTTTTAAGCCAATTAATTTCATTATTTTTAAGCCAGTTTAAGTTGTGGGTTTTCTATTATTTGCAACATAAAGATTCCTAACCAACAGAACTACTCCTATTGCATTTTTCTTATGAAAGGTGTCATAGGATTATGTGTTGATCTTATTTATCTGCAGGGTTAAAAATGTCTTTACACCTGCACAGAACATGTCCTACTTCCTTCTACAAATATCTCTTGGTAGCTGCCTCTTTGAGCTCTGTCCAGCAATATAGTTAAAGAAGGGAACCATGCCTCTCAATCCCTCAAAACTCAGGGCCCAAGGTGCTCACCACTATTTTTGCTATACCCTTAAAAAAAAAAAAAAGGTGGCATTAACTCTGTCATAGTTCTTGATTAAAACCAGTTTTAATCATTCTTTGATTAAAACCAGTTGCCGTCAAGTCGGTTCTGACTCATGGTGACCCAATATGTGTCAAAGTGGAACTGTGCTCCCTAGGATTTTCCGTAGGTGATTTTTCAGAAGTAGGTTGCCAGGCTCTTCTTCCAAGGTGCTTCTAGCGAACTGGAACCTCCAACCTTTTGGTTAGCAGTCAAATGTGTTAATGGTATGCAACCAAGGACTCCATTCTATAATCAGAAGTCAGGAAATGTGTGTGTGATGTCCTAGGCTTGCAACTCTTTGTTAGCTTTCTCTTCATCTCTCTCAGGAGAGTCCAGCCTTCTTCATATGTTTTACAAAACACTTCACGTGTCCTCGCCCACCTCCCCAGCCTCATTCTATACCATTTTCCCTTTCCCACTCTGGTTTCTTTCTTAGTCACTCTCTTTTTGGTCTGTTTGTTGATTTTTTTTACTAGCTGCTCTAAGGAGCCAGACTTTTTCATGTCTCTGAACATTAAGGCACATTGTTCTCTTTGCCAGGAATACTCTTCTTTCCAATTTTCACCTACATCACTCTTGTACATCCTTGAAGTCCCAGCCCAATGATTGCTTCCCCAAAGATGATTTACCTGACCCTCAAGAGAAGCTTTGTTGTTGTTAGCTGCCATCGAATCGGTCCCTGACTCCTGTCGACACCACGCACAATCCAACAAAACTCTGCCTGGCCTGCGTCATCCCCATGATTGGCTGCAGATCAGACCATTGTGATCCATACGGTTTTCACTGGCTGATTTTGGAATTAGACCACCAGGCCTTTATTCCTAAGACTAGTTTAGCTCCTCCTATCATATGCTCCCTCCATCCCATACATCCCTTTTCATAGCACTGCTCTTACTTGTAGTTTTTTGCTCAAGCTCTCTATTCACGGTGCACTGCAAGGCCATGAGGGCAGAGACCACCCCAGCACAGTGCCTGACACAGAACTGGTCCTCAATATATGTGGCTAATGAATAAATTAGTAGCTTTGACAGTCTTGAAAACGACTCATGTTTGAATGAGGAGTACATGTCTAGTGACTCATCTCAAGTGATTTAAGAGTGTGTTGGATAAACACTAATAAATTCTTATTCTCTGAATCTCCACTTTCTAGAAAATGCACAGAACATCAGCCTTAGAGTCAGACTCTCAATCAGGCCCTCAGTATACACTTTCTTCAATTTGTAACCTTCTGCAAAGTACGTGTTATTAATCACACTCCACCGATAAGAAAATGGAGACCTGAAGAGGATAAGAAACTTAACTTTCTACTTAAATGCAGATATTGCCACCACGACAACCACAGGCCATCCATATTGATTGTCAAACCCAGAGACAATTTCTCTCCATCTATATGAGTGAAGAGTTTGTAGACACTCAGATCACCATGACTGACGAGTGTTGTGTCTGTGTGTGGGGGTGTGTGTATGCATGCATGTGTGAAGTCTACATCATACCTCCAAAGTCTCTCTTAAATTCTTAGACCTTTCTCCTCTTCCACTGACACCACTCTAGCCCAGCCTTCCATCATCTCACGTGGACAACTGCAAAAGTTTCTTAACTGGTCTCCCACCTTCGCCTTCTCTCCAAAGAAATCACCACAGAAGCCAGAGAGACCATTTGAAACTGTAAATATGACATTGTTAACCCTGTGCGTAAAACATTTCAACAACTTCCCACCACTCTTAGCATAAAAAAAAAAACAAATTCCTGACATAGTTTTTAACGAAATTACCAAGTATCTGGACTAAAATTCCAGAATAAACCTCATTATTAAAACCTAAAATAAAATGACTAAATACATTCAGAAAACAGAACCTCACTCATCTTTACACCAATATGATGGCGTAGTAAGTTTGAGTTGAATGTTTATAGAATAAATTTTATTGATTAGAATTACGGGGGCTGTCTTGGTTTTCTGCTAGGCTGTATCAACCCCCAGAGTTCAAATGTCTCAGTATATTTTCCTGTGGGTCAACTAGATGTCAATTTGCCTGAGGCAAGGAGTCCCTTGAGTGAGGGCAATTCTGGGCTTAGTAGAATCTGTTATTTAGCCTAGCCAAATATGCCATTAGTCTTTTGTCTGAGTCCTTTGCTGAATAGGGGGATAGTAAATGAAAACAGAATGAGCCATTTAAAAAAAAAAAATCTTTCAAGAGAATGAGGCACAAATAGTATTAGATCAGATCCCTTATTTATGAAAATACGTGAGGTACACCACTATGAAATACTTGGAGTACATTTTCTGGAATCTGATGTTCTGCATGGATAAAAAAAATGGCGGGGAGAGAGAGTTGAATGCGAGTTAAAATGGTCTTTACTTGTCATCAGGCTAAATAAAGGACCAGTGTGTGTGCATGGTAAGGAATCCCTGGGTGGTATAAACAATTGAGAGCCTGGCTACTAACCAAAAGGTTGGAGGTTTGAGTCCACGCAGCGACATCTCAGAGGAAAGGCCTAGTGATCTAATTCCAAAAAATCAGCCATTGAAAACCCCAGGGAACACAGTTCTAATCTGACACACATGGTTGGAGTCAATTTGAGAGTTTTTTTTTTTTTTGGTATATGGTGATGGCAGGAATATACCGGGGAAAAAATAGTAGATATAGATTACTGAAAATTTTCTCCTTTCCTTTTAAAAATTAATTCCTTAGAATACATATATTCATATTGTTCAATGTTTTAATAAAATAATCTTAATGATGTAATGGGGTTATTTCAATAAAATAGCTGATAGCAGCATCCAGGGAACTGGGACTTGTAATTGGGATGAATATCGAGGTGAGGGGTAAAATTTAAAAGATAAATCTGAGATTTTTATAAGTCCCAAGGAAAGCAAAGAGAATCTGAGTTTCCAGGGAGAGAGTAGGAAAGGAGCCCACAAATGGAGGCAGAGGGTGGGATTTTGCCAGGTCTGTACTTTTAATTAAGGTAACAATGACCAATATGGAAGGAGCGTTTACTCCTTTAGGTGGATTCGTGAGAAAGGAGTTTTACAGCCACGTCTAATATAATCTGGTTCCCTAACTATTCTATGAACTGTTAGTAACATTGAGCTCTGTTCAACATTCCTGGAGAATTTTCATTCACATAATAAAAATACAGGCTACAACACGGGTGATATGACAACCCAGCAAACCCTGTTGGATCAGAGAGCCTAGACTCCATTTGGGCAGAGGACAATCTCTGAAGAGTTGGTCAGGGATTTGGTGATGTACAAATTCAACTGATGTGACAGATTTATGCGGCTTATAATGACCTGTGGTTTTGAAACATTAAATGAAATGCCAGACAGTGAGTGTTTGGAGACCACCAGCATTGGAGCGGCCTCTTCTTCAAGGGCTGCTACACTATTTATGTTAAGTCTTTTTTTGCACATTGAGCAGTTTCATTTTCAAAGCAAATACCAGGGTCTGTGATTTCTAAACCAGAATATTATACTGACCTCAGAGGCATTTGCTTTCCCAACACACTCAGTCTTCCCTAGTTCACTGGTGGGATTTGGGCAGAAGACACACCACACACTGTTTGCTTGTGGTTGTTTGACTTTGTTTTATTTACAAATCATAAGCACATTTGGGCCTCGGAGCACATAGCTCACTCAGGCTCTCGCCAGCCCAGAACACATGGATCCATAAATCAGGCCCATTTTCTCTTCCTTTGCTCATGGACAGTCAACCAGAGGGCTTTTGTCTCGGTCCCTTTGGCAAATAGTCGCTCTTTCCCTGTGTGTGCGGGGGTCTCAGAGAGCACCAAATCCTCTACTTAGAGACTAGAAGCAGAATAACTCACGGTCCTGGAGGAATTTATGCCAGATGTGGTTCTTCTTCCCTTCATCTCCTTGACTGCTCCTGGGATATCAGGCCATTTGACTGTAACTTTTTTGATGTTGCTTTTTTTTTGGCCATTTCCAATTCTACCAGGAGTTGCAGGGTGGTATAAACAGTTAAGCACTCAACACTAACTGAAAGTTCGATGGTCTGAATTTACCCAGAGGCAGTTCTGAAAAATCAGCCATTGAAAACACTATGGAGCACAGTTCTACTCTGACACACGTGGGGTCACCATGAGTCGGAGTTGACTATATGGCAACTTGATTTTTTTGTTGTTGCTGCTTTTCCAGTTCTATTGTTAGGGACTGAATTATGCCCCCCCAAAATATGTGTTGTAAATCCTAACCCTTATGTTTTATTCCAATTGGGAATGGGTTTTCTTTGTTATGTTAATGAGGTCATGTCAGTACAGAGTGTGTCTTAAGCCAATCACCTTTGAGTTAAAAAATGAGCAGATTGGCCCAGAAAAGCAAGCAGAGATGGAGGAAGGTAGATGTGAAGCCACATGCAGATGGCCACAGAAAAGAAGCTGAACAGAGACAAGGACTTTCCTCCAGAACCAACAGAGAGAGAAAGCCTTCCCCTGAAGCAAAAAAAAAAAAAAAAAAAAAACTAAACCCATTGCCATTGAGTTGATTCTGATTCCTAGTGACTCTACAGGCCAGAGTAGAACTGCCCTATAGGGTTTTCAAGGAGGGGGCGGTGGATTCCAACCGCTGGCCTTTTGATTAGCAGTCGCAGCTCTCAGCCACTGCGACTTCCAGCTTCTTAAAGTGTAACGTAACTAAGACATCCATCTATCACTCAGAGTTTGCACTTGTGCTCCTTGGAAGGTTTAAATATTTTTCTCTTAATAGATGTCTTAGTTTCTTAGTGCTGCTGTAACAGAAATACTACAAGTGGGTGGTTTTAAAGAACAGAAATTTATTTTCTCCCAATTCTGTAGGCTGCAACATCCAAATCAGGGTGTCAGCCACGTCAGTTCCTTCCTTGCAGGTAGCTCTGGGTGTTCCTTGGTTCCTTGACTTGTAGACTATTTTCACATGGCCTCTCTCTTTCCCTGTGTGTGTGTATCTCTGTGTCGAATCTGCTGTTTCTATAACTCAGAAGTGATTAGAATTACAACTCAGCCTACTTGGGTATGATCTGGTTAACAGAAAGGAAGCCCTATTTCCAAACAGGATTGTATCCACAGGTATAGGGGACAGGATTTCAGTACATATTTTTCAGGGAATCAATTTAATCTGTAACCGTAGATATGCCAGGGTTTTTCATTGTTTTAATTGTTGTCATTGTTAGTTGCCATAGAGTTGGCGTCACCTCATGGTGACGTCATGTATAACAGAACGGAACATTGCCTAGCCCTGTGCCATCTTCATGATTATTAGTATGTTTGAATCCACTGTTGTGGCTATTGTTTTAATTACGTCATACGAAATAGAAAACGTTGTATGGTGATTTTTATCTACTTGCTTTATTTTTTTTCTTTTAAAGTCAATTTCATTGAGATATAATTTACCTAAAATAAAGCCATGGCCACAATCAAGATTTGGAAAGTTTCCATTACCCCTAGAAAGTTCCTTTACATCCTTTTGCAGGCAACCACTGATCTCTCCTCTGCCACTGTAGATCAGATTTATTGCGTTTTCTATAAATAGAATCATACAGTGTGTATTCTTTGTTTCCAGCTTCTTACACTGAACATAATGTTTTTGATATTCATCCACATTTTTGCATATATCAGTAATTCCTTTTTATTGCTAAGCACTACATCATTGTATGGACGCACCATAATTTGTTTATCCTTTCACCTGTTGATAGATATTTGCATTGTTTCTTTCCAGTTTTTATCCAGCAGCTATTAAGTTGCTAAGATCATTTGTACACAATCTTTTTTTAAAATTTTTTGACCTATGAATTATTTACAAGTATTTATTTTCCCATTAAAGAGTCCCTGGGTGGTGGAAATGGTTAAATGCTGGAATCTGGAAAAGGACAAGTCTGCCAATCCACTTCTGCAAGTCATAGCCTTGAAAACTCTATGGAGCAGTACCACTCTGCACACATCGGGTCTCCATGAGTTAGAATCGACATGACGACAACTAACAACATTTTCCCAATTTATCAGGATTTTCCAGATCTTTCTTTTGTTGAGTACTGGTGGCATAATGGTTAAAGTACTTGGCTGTTAACCAAAAAGTTTGGTGGTTCAAACCCACCAGCTGCTCTGTGGAAGTAAGATGGACAGTCTGCTTCTATAAAGATTTACAACCTTGGAAACCCTTTGGGGCAGTTCTATTCTGTCCGACAGGGTCGCCATGAGTTGGAATTGATTGGATGCCACTGGGTTTGGTTTTGGTTTGGAAGTTAATTCCATTGTGGTCAGAAAGCATACTCTGAATGATTTCAGTCCTTCTAAATGTATTGATACTTGCTTTATATGCCAAAATATGGTCTATCTTGGGAAATGTTCCACTATACACTTAGAAGAACATACATTTTGCTATTGTTTGGGCGTGTGTGTGTGTTGGTGTGTACATGTTGGGTGCCATAGAGTCTATTCTGACTCATAGCTACCCCACATGCTAGGGTAGAACTGCCCCATAGGGTTCTCTTGCTGTAATCTTTACAAAAGCAAATCTCCAGGTCTTTCTCCCACAGAGCCTCTGGGTGGGTTCAAACCACCAACCTTTTGGTTAGCAGCTGAATGCTTAAAGTTTGTACCACCAGAGCTCCTGTTGCTTGGGTACCTGTTGCCATTGAGTCAATGGTGACTCATAGCAACCCTATAAAACAGAGTAGAACTGTCCCATAGGTGTCCAAGGTTGTAATCTTTGTGGAAACAGACAGCCACATCTTTCTCATACACAGCAGATGGTGGGTTCAAACAGCTGACTTTTCAGTTAGCAGCTGAGCACTCGACTGTGCCACCAGGATTTCTTATTGTTTGGGTAGAGGCTTATAAATGTCAATTAAGTTAGTTGACAGACTCATTTTAATCTTCTATATTCTTACTGGTTGTGTGTGTGTAAATATACTTATTATAGAGGCCCCGGTTGGTGCAAACAGATAACACACTCACCTGCTAACCAAAAGGTTGGTGGTTCAAGCCTACCCAGAGGCATCTAGAAAGAAAGGCCTGACAATCTACTTCCAAAAAAATCAGCCACTGAAAACCTTTGAAACACAGTTCTATTCTGACACCCGTGGTGTCATCATGAGTCAGAGTAGACTCAGTAGGAACTGGTTTTATAGCTATTATATAAATTACTGTGAGAATAATGGTAAAAATTTCTAACTATAATACAACTATCACAACAGGCTTTTCTATTTCTCCCCTTTAGTTCCGTCACATATGTTAAAGCAAGGTGTTTAGGTGCGTACACATTTAGAATTTTTAGGTCTTCCTAGTGGATTGGCATTGCTGTTTTAGGAAAGAGGAAACTGAGATTCTAAAAAGTTGAATTAATTTTCCTTAGCCTGAAGTGAACGTAGGAACACCTGGTTCTCACCAAGGGGATTAATAATCAAATCAAACAACATCTCTACCAATTACTGGCTGTGACAAGTCACCTTGCACACAGGCATTTGGTTTTCCTGAGATTTATCTGCTCATATGTAAAATGACAATAATATATGCCTGATAGAGCTGTTATGAAGATTCAATGACTATCTTTACATCTCATTTATGTATTCAAAGCTAGAGGGCATACCAACTGGAGTAAACATTAATTAAGAAGGAACCATTGGGGTGGAGCCAACATGGCGCTATAGACAGAGGCACCACAACATCCCTCCACAACAAAGACCCGAAAAACTTAGTAAAGCAGAGACAAATATCAATCCTGGATTCTGAAGCATCAAATGAAGAGACAAAGAACTCAACCAAGCACTGAATGGAATAAGAAACTGACAGAGAACAGAGTGAGGAGAGATACGGAGTAGAGTTCCTTATTAGCTAATGAAGCACAGATTTGTCATCTTGGACTCCTGTCAGAGATCTACAGACAAGGAGTATGGGAAAGCAGCTTCATGGAGCTCCAAGCAGGAGACAGAGCACCCAGTAACCAGTGATACATGCTTTCCCACTCTCCACCCCCTGCTTGGTCATGAATATAGATGCAAAAATTCTCAACAAAATTCTAGCCAATAGAATTCAGCATCGTATCAAAGAAATAATAATAATAATACCCCACGACCGAGGAGGTTTCATACCAAGTATGCAAATAATAGAAAGATTCAGCAGAATAGCAGGATACAAGACATACAAAAATCAGTTGGATTCCTATACACCAATAAAGAGAACAATGAAAAGGAAATCAGGAAAACAATACCATTTGTAATAACCAAAAAAAAAAAAAAAAAAAACCCACTGTCATCAAGTTGATTCCAACTCATAGCAACCCTACAGGACAGAGTAGAACTGCCTCACAGAGTTTCCAAGGGGTGCCTGGTGGGCTTGAACTGCTGATCCTTTGGTTAGCAGCCATAGTACTTAGCCACTATGCCACCAAGGTTTCCCCATTTGTAATAGTCCCCCCCCCCAAAAAAAAAGGAGGAATAAATCTAACCAGGGGTGTAAAAGCCCTATACAAAGAAAACTACAAAACACTACCGCAAGAAACCAACAAAGATCTATATAAATGGAAAAACATACCATGCTCATGGATAGGTGGAATCAACTTTGTGAAAATGACAATTCTACTCAAAGCAATCTAAAAATGTAGTGCAATTCTGATCCAAATACCAACAGCATTTTTTAAAGAGATGGAAAAACTAATCACTAATTTTATAAGAAAAAGGAAGAGGCCCTGGATAAGTAAAGCACCACTGAAGAAGAAGAATAAAGTAGGAAGACTTGCACTACCTGTCCTCAGAACATACTATACACCTATGGTAGTCAAAACAGCCTGGTACTGGTAGAAAATCAGATACATTGACCAATGGAACAGAATTGAGAACCCAGATATAAATCCATCCACCTGTGGTCACCTGATCTTCAACAAGAGCCCAAAGTCCATCAAATGGGGAAAAGACAGTCTTTTTTAACAAACAGTGCTGGCAAAACTGGATGTCCATCTGCAATCAACAGGACCCGTATCTCACACCATACACGCAAACTAATTAAAAATGGATCAAAGACCTAAATATAAAACCAAAAACTATAAAAATCATAGAAGGAAAAGTAGGATCAATGCTAGAGGCCCTAATACGTGGCATTAACAGGATACAAACCATAACTAACATCGCACGAATTCTGGAAGATAAGCTAGATAACTGGAATCTTCTAAAAATTAAACACTTTATGCTCATCAAAAGACTCCACCAAAAGAGTAAAAAGAGATTAATGGGGGGTGAGTTTATAGACTGGGAAAAAGTTTTGGCTATAATAAATCCAACGAAGGTCTAATCTCTAAAATCTACAGGAAAATCTAACACCTCTGCAACAAAAAGGCAAATAATCCAGTTAAAAAATGGGCAAAGGACATGAACAGAAACTTCACCAAAGAAGACATTCAAGCGGCTAACAGACACATGAGGGAATGCTCTCCATCACTAGCCACTAAAAAAAAAAAAAAAAAAAGCCACTAGAGTAATGCAAATCAAAACCACAATGACATACCATCTCACCCCGACATTACTGGAAAGAATAAAAAAAAACAGAGAACAACAGAGGTTGGAGAGCCTGTGGGGAGATTAGAAGTCTTATGCACTGCTGGTGGGAATGCAAGATGATACAACCATTTTGGAAAAAGATATGGTACTTCCTTAGAAAGCTAGAAATAGAAGTACCATAGGGATCCAGCAATCTCACTCCTAGGACTATATCCTAGAGACATGAGAGTCTTCACATGAATAGACATATGCACACCCATGTTCACTGCAGCATTGTTCACAATAGCAAAAAGATGGAAACAACCTAGATGCCCATCAACAGATAATGGAAAAACAAACTATGGTACATACACACAATGGAGTACTACACGATAAAGAACAATGATGAATCTGAGAAACATCTCACAGCATGGATGAATTTGGAGGGCATTTTGCTGAGTGAAACAAGAAGCCAATCAAAATGACAAATACTGTATGAGACCACTACTCTAAAAGCCCAGGAAAAGGTTTACACACAAAAAGAAACAATCTTTGATGGTTATGATGGGGGAGGTGGGGATGGAAAAACAAAAATAGACAACTAGTAAGTCGTAACTTTGGTGAAGGGTAACATAGTACACAATACTGGGGAAGCCAGCACAACTTGTACAAGGCAAGGTCATGGAAGCTCCATAGACACATCCAAACTCTCTGAGGGACTGAATACTGGGCTGAGGGCTGTGGGGACCATGGTATAAGGGAACATCAAGCTCAACTGGCATAACATAGTTTATAAAGAAAATGTTCTACATTCTACTTTGGTGAGTAGAGTCTGGGGTCTTAAAAGCCTGTAAGTGGCTGTCTAAGATACTCCACTGGTCTCATCTTTTAGAGAGCAAGGGAGAATGAAGGAAACTAAAGACACAAGGGAAAGATTAGTCCAAACGAGTAACGGACCACAACTACCACAGCCTCCACCAGACTGAGTCCAGCACAACCAGATGGTGCCCAGCTACCACCTCTGACTGCTCTGACAAGAATCACAATAGAGGGTCCTGGACAGAGCTAGAGAAAAATGTAGAACAAAATTTTAGCTCACAAAAAAAAGACCGGACTTACTGGTCTGACGGAGACTGGAGAAACCCCAAGAGTACGGCCCCTTGACACTCTTTTAGTTCAGTACTGAAGTCACTGCTGAGGTTCATCCTTCAGCCAAAGATCAGACAGGCCCATAAAACAAAAGACTAAAGGGGCACACCAGCCCTGGGCAAGGACTACAAGGCAGGAGGGGACAGGAAAGCTTGTAATAGGGAACCCAAGGTGAAAAGAGAGAGTGTTGACATGTTGTGAGATTGTTAACCAGTGTCATAAAACAATATTTGTACTGTTTAATGAGAAGCTGGCTATTTCTCTAAACCTTCATTTAAAGTCCAATAATAAAAATAAAAAAAAAAGGAAGAAACCATTTTTACCACCTGGAAGCAAAATTATAGTTTTATTTACATTTCATACATTAAAAAAAATAAACAGTTGCCATCAAGTCTATTCCGACTCATGGTGACCCCGTGTGTTACAAAGCAGAACTGAGTTCTACAGGGTTTTCAAGGCTGTGGCCTTTCAGAAGCAGATCACCAGGTCTTTCTTCTGAGGTGCCTGAGTGGGTTGGAATTGAGAACTTTTCAGTTAGTAGTAGAGTACTTAGTCATTTGCGCCACCCAGGGACTCGTGGGAACGTACATACGTGTTGCTGAGCAAAACAATTCCTATCTGTGCCTACATTTTTTAAAGTCCAAAGTATCTTTGAGCAGAGGCAAATAGATGTGTGTTAACAAATTTGTAAGTATTGTAACTGTGAAGTTATGGAATTAGAAGGGAAATGAAATCATGAAGGGGAATTTTAATAAATCCCTCTATTAGATTTTGTTCCCTGGAGATTACAAGATGGAAGCCATCTAAGAGTACATCAAGTAGTGGATAGTGGCCAAGCTCCTAAAATTAAATAGTTATTTATTGTGTGCAGTAGATAAGAGCTATGTTCATTGAAGGAACCCTGGTGGCACAGTTAAGCACTTAGCTGCTAACTGAAAGGTTGGTGATTCAAACTCGCCCAGCAGCTTTGTAGGAGAAAGATCTGGCAATCTGCTTCCGTAAAAATTATAACCAAGAAAACTCTGTGGGGCAGTTCTACTCTGTCACATGGGGTTGCTAAAAGTCAGAACCGACTGGACAGCACCCAACAACATGTTTACTGAAGGCAAAAGTAAAATCCAACAAATATAGGCTCTTCTGAAAAACAGAATTAAAAAAAACATCAATTCACTCACCTTGTTCTTCATTCTACTTACTTTCTGAAGGACAAATATAGCTAACAACTTGAGGGTAATTCACGTGACCTTTCTATTTTTTTCTTTTCCTTTTTATTTTCTCTTCTCTCCTTCCCTCTTCTTCTTTTTTTGCTTACCCTCACCCCCAACTTGCTATATTCTCTGTGTCTTTCAGTATATTCATTTCCCTCACTCTATCACTTTCTCTCTCTCTCTCTCACACACACACACAATAACACAAATATTGTTTATTTTACACATACATGATTAAACAACTCCCTGCACCTTATTTTCTTAGTTAACTATACATTTAAAAAATTCCTTCATGTCTACTAGTATCTCTAGATTTCATTCTTTTTAATGGCTACATAACATTTTATAGCATGGAAGAATGAGTACTCAATCATTCCCTTATCAATAATTGCACGGGATATATACATATATGTATGTATGTATAGAGAGAGATAGAGCCCTGGTGGTGCAGTAGTTAAGAGCCCAGCTGCTAACCAAAAGGTTGGCAGTTCTAATTCACCAGCTGCCCTGCCTCCACCCACTGGCACCCACCATGTTGCTATTTATTTTATTCTATTTTCTTTTCTTTCTTTTCATTCTATATCACACCATACAGCACCTCCTCCCCCCTTCCCACCAGCCCCCAGGTCTGTCCTGACTCAACTTGCTGGCTAATTTTTTCTTTTCCCTTCACTTTTTTCTTTTCCTTCTCCCCACACCACCTAGCCCTTTATTTGCCCGTTCCTGCAAGCCCACACCATGCTGTCATGGCTAGAGCATCTCCAGTGCTCAGGCTCGCTGTTGCACCACCCCCGAACAACTTCACCCTACTCCCACTAGACCAGCTGCTGAACGTTGGGAAGCAGCCTATACCACTCCCTGTCTGATACCCCTGCCTATCGGGGAGGAGCTACACCACCAGACCAATATCAGGGGGCAGAAAGTGCCCACCCAGCCTGCGTTAGCCACTTTGCCAAACCAGCGTACAGAGAAATGAGATCACCCAGCCTGCTGTTGCCCTGTCCACTTGGACAAGGTAGTGAGAGCTATTGTGGCCACAGACAAGCAAGTAGCAAAGCATGACCAGCCTACCGATCCCGACATTTCTAAGCAAAACAAAGAGCAGGATGAAACAAACAAACATAAAACCAATAAATAAAGAAAATAATACATTAATGTCTTGGTCACAGCAGACAACATTAAAACATAGGCAGGACAATATGGCTCCAGCAAGTGACCATAATAAAGAATCGGATGACCTTCCAATAGATGAAAAGGCAGTGGAACTACCTGATATTGAATTCAAAAGAAAATATTGAGGGCTCCCCAAGAAACTAGGAAAAAGATCAAGGAAAACACTGATAAAACCAAGGAAAAAATAGACAAAACCATGGAAAACACAGAAAAAGCCAACAAAAACACAGCCCAAATCAAGAAACACAGTCAAAGCAAAAGAAGAATTCAAGAAAATAATATAGGACAAAATGTCAAAATAAACAATTAGAAATCATACAAAAACAGTAGCTAGAAAGCCAAAAGATATACAACAAAATTTCAGAAATGGACAACTCAATAGAAGCAAGTTTGAAATAAAGGAATGCAGAATCAGTGAGATTGAAGACAAATCCATGGACACTGCTTTGTTTGAGGGAAAATCAGAGAAAAGAATGAAGAAAACCTAAGAATTATGTGGGACACAATCAAGAGCAAAATTTGCACGTGATCAGAATTCCAAAACAGGGGGAGGAAATGGAAAAAGCAGAGAAGACTGTTGAAGATTTGTTGGCAGAAAAACTTCCCAAATATCATGAAAGATGAAAAGCTGACCATCTGAGCAGCTCAATGATCCCCATATAGGATAGAGCCCAAAAGAAAGTCACCAAGACATATCATAATCACACTTGACAAAACCAAAGACAAAGAAAGAATTCTGAAAGCAGATTGAGAAAAACAAAAAGTCACAAAGGGGAAACAATCAGACTAAGCTCTAATTACTTTGCAGAAACTATGTAGACAAGAAGGCAGTGGAATGACATACATCAAACCTTGAAAGAAAAAAACCTGCCAACCAAGAATACTATATCCTGCAAAACTCTCACTCAAATATAATGGCTGAATTAGGACATTTCCAGATAAACAGAAACTTGGGAATTCATAAAAACCAAACCAACCTTAAAAGAAATGTTAAAGTAAATCCTTTAATTAGAGAACCAACAACATCAGACAACAACTGGAGTCTAGGACAAAGGAAAGCATCAGCCAGACACCAACCTAGGTAAAGAACTCTCAATAATAAAACAATGCTAAAAGACTTAAAACAGGGAACCATAGACATCAATCTGTAAATGACAACATCAGAACAATAAAAGAGGGAATAAACAGTGTAGGTATAGAACTTTCAAATGGAGAAAAAGGCAGTGCTCAGAGGCCAACTTATAGCAATAAATGCACACATCAAAAAAGTAGAATGGGACAAAATTAAAAAGTTAGCTCTACAACTTGAACAAATAGAAAGAGAACAGAAAAAGTAGCCCACAGGGAACCAGAAGAAAGGAAATAATGAAGATTAGAGAAGAAACAAATGAAACAGAGAACAGAAAAGCAATAGAAAGAATCAACAAGGCCAAAAGTTGGTTCTTTAAAAAGATCAACAAAATCAACAAACCACTGGCCAAAATGACAAAAGAAAAACAGGAGAGGAAAAAAATAACCCAAATAAGAAATGAGATGGGAGGCATTACAATAGACCCAACTGAAATAAAAAGGATCAGAACAGAATACTATGAAAAACTGTACTCCAACAAATTTGAGAACCTACAGGGAATTGACAAAATTCTAGAAACACGCTACCTCCCTTAACAAACATAAACTGAAGTTGAAAATCTGAACAGACCCATACCAAAGGAAGAGATTGAAGAGGTAATTAAAAAAAAAAAAAAATTCCCAACAACAACAAAAAAAGCCCTGGCCCAGATGCCTTCATTGGAGAATACTACTAAACATTCAGAAACGCTCACACTAGTAATGCTCAAAATATTTCAGAGCATACAAAAGGAAGGAAGACTCCTGAATTCATTCTATGAAGCCAGCATAACCCTTATACCAAAGTCAAGCAAAGATACCACAAAAAAAGAAAATTGCAGATCTATACCTCTCTTGAGCATAGATGCAAAAATTCTAGCCAGTAGAATTCAGCATTAGATCAAAAATTAATGCACCAGGACAAATGGGATTCATACCAGGAATGCAAGGATGGCTCAAAATTAGAAAATCGGTCAACATAATCCACCACATAAATCAAACAAAAGAATCACATGATCATCTCAATCAACACAGAAAAGGCATTTGAGAAAGTCCAATACCCATTCCTGATAAAAACTCTCAATAAAATAGGAATAGAAGGGAAAATCTTCAGCATAAAGAAGAGCATCTATACCAAACCAGCAGCCAACATAATTCCCAACAGAGAGAGGCTGAAAGCATCCCCTTGGGAATGGGAACAAGACAAGGATTGCCCTTTATTACCACTTCTATTTAACAGTGTGCTGGAAGTCCTAGCTAGTGCAACGAGGCAAGAAAAAGGAATTAAAGGCACCCAGATTGGAAAGACAGAAATAAAACTATGTTCACAGATGATATGATCATGTTTTTTTATGTTCACAGATGATATGATCCTATACATAGGGAACCCAAAAAATTCCACAAGAAAACTACTGGAACTAACAGATTCAGCAGAGTAGCAGGATACAAGGTCAATATACGAAAATCAGTTGGATTCCAATACACCAACAAAGAGAGCTTTGAAAAGGAAATCAGGAAAACAATACCATTTATATTAGCCCCCCAAAAGATAAGATACTTAGGAATAAATCTAACCAGGGAAATAAAAGACCTATACAGTGTTGCTATGAGTCAGAACTGACTTGACAGCAATGGATTTATACAGTCACAGTGTTCAGAACAGCCTGAAACTTGTACAACAGCAGACACACAGACCAATGGCACAGAACTGAGAATCCAGATGTAAACTCATCCACTTATAGTCAGCTGATCTTTGACAAAGGACAGATTTAAACTGAGCTTCCTAAGACTAACAAGAAGGACCTGGTGGTCTACCTCTTTGAAAAAATTATCCAGTGAAAACCTTATGAATAGCAGCGAAACATTGTCTGATATAGTGCCGGAAGATGAGCCCCTCAGGTTGGAAGGCACTCAAAATGTTACTGGGGAAGAGCTTGCCTCCTCAAAATAGAGCCAAACTTAATGATGTGGACAGGATCAAGCTTTCGGGACCTTTATTTGCTGATGTGGCATGACTCAAAATGAGAAGAAACAGCTGCAAACATCCATTAAAAATAGGAATATGGAATGTACAAAGTATGAATCTAGGAAAATTGGTAATTGTCAAAATGAAATGGACCACATGAAGATTGATATCCTAAGCAATAGTGAGCTGAAATGGACTGGTGTTGGCCATTTTGAATCAGACAATCATATAGTCTACTACGCCAGGAATGACAAATCGAGGAGGAATGGCATTGCCTTCATCATCAGAAAGAACATTTCAAGATCTAGCCTGAAGTAAATGCAGTCAGTGATAGGATAATACTCATATGCCAATAAGGAAGACCGATACAACTATTATTCAAATTTATCCACAAACACCAAGGCCAAGGATGAAGAAATTGAAGATTTTTACCAACTTCTGCAGTCTGAAATTGATCAAACATGCAATCAGGATACATTGATAATTACTAGTGATTGGAATGTGAAAGTCAGAAGCAAGGAAGTAGCAGTAGTTGGAAAAAAATGGCCTTGGTGATAGAAAGGATGCTGGAGATCGCATGATAGAATTTTGCAAGACGAACTACTTTTTCAATGCAAATTCCTTTTTTCCCCCACATGAATAGCCACTATACACGTGGACCTCGCTGGATGGAATACACAGGAATCAAATTGACTACACCTGTAGAAAGAAACAATGGAAAAACTCATATCATCAGTCAGAATAAGGCGAGAGGCTGCCTGAAAAACCAGACCATCAGTTTCTTATATGCAAGTTAACCTGAATCTGCAGAAAATTAGAACAAGTCCATGAGAGGCAAAGTACAACCTTGAGTATATCCCACCTGAATTTAGAGACCATCTCAAGAATAGATTTGACTCGTTGAACACTAATGACTGAAGACCAGATGAGCTGTGAAATGACATCAAGGACATCATACATGAAGAAAACGAGAGATCATTAAAAGACAGGAAAGAAAGAAAAGACCAAATGGATGTCAGAAGAGACTTTGAAACTTGCTCTGAAAGTCGAGCAGCTAAAGCGAACAGGAGAAATGAAGTAAACGAGCTGAATAGATTTCAAAGGGTGGCACGAGAAGATAAACTAAACTATTATGATGATGTGTGCAAAGACCTGGAGTTAGAAAACCAAAAGGGAAGAACACACATGGCATTTCTCAAGTTGAAAGAACTGAAGAAAAAATTCAAGCTTCGAGGGGCATTATTGAAGGATTCTACGGGCAAAATACTGAACAATGCAGGGAGCATAAAAAGAAGATAGAAGGAATACACTGAGTCACTGCACTGAAAAGAACTGGTGAATGTTCAATCATTTTAGTATGTAGATCAAGAACCAATGTTACTAAAGGAAGAAGTCCAAGATGTAATGAAGACATTGGTGAAAAACAAGGCTTCAGGAATTGATGAATACCAATCGAGATGTTTCAACAAGTAGATGCAGCACTGTACATGCTCACTGATCTATGCCAAGAAATTTGGAAGACAAGCTACCTGGCCAACCGACTGGAAGGGATCGATATTTGCTCCCATTCCAAAGAAAGATGAACCAACTGAATGTGGAAATCATTGAACAATATCATTAATATCACACTCAAGTAAAATTTTGTTGACGATCATTCAAAAGCAGTTGCAGCAGTACCTCGACAGGGAACTGTCAGAAATTCAAGCCAGACTCAGAAGAGGACGTGGAACGAAGGCTATCATTGCTGATGTCGATGGATCCTGAAAGCAGAAAGAAGTTTACCTGTGTTTCACTGACTATGTGAAGGCATTCAACTGTGTGGATCATAACAATTATGGATAACTTTGCGAAGAATGGAAATTCCAGGATGTTTAATTGTGCTCTTGAGGAATTTTTACATAGGCCAAGTGGCAGTTGTTCGAACAGAAGAAGGAGATATTACATGGTTAAAGTCAGGAAAGGTGTGCGTCAGGGTTGTATCTTTTAACTGTACTTATTCAATCTGAATGCTGAGTAAATAATCCAAGAAACCAGGCTATATGAAGAACATGGCATCAGGATTGGAGGAACACTCATGAACAACCTGCAAAACGCAAATGACACAACCTTGCTTGCTGAAAGGGAAGAGGACCTGAAGCGCTTACTGATGAAGATCAAGGACTAAAGCCTTCAGTATGGATTACTCACCAACATAAAGAAAATAAAATTCCTCACAACTGGATCAATAAGCAACATCATAACCGAAAAAAGATCAAAGTTGTCAAGGATTTCATTTTACTTGGATCCACAATCAATGTCCATGGAAGCAGCAGTCAAGAAATCAACGTATTGCATCGAGTAATCTGCTGCAAAAGATCTCTTTAAAGTGTTAAAAAGCATAGATTTCACTTTGAGCACTAAGATCAAACATGTCATCAGTAAAGAGCAATTGCTAGAAATGGACATCATGCTTGATAAATTAGAAGGTCATCGAATAAGAAGGAAACCCTCCAGGAGATGGATTGACACAACACCTGAAACAATGTGCTCAAATATACCAATAATTGTGAAGATTCCCAGACCAGGCAACATTTCCTTCTGTTATTCAAAAAGTCACCATGAGTCAGAGCCAACTCAATGGCAAACGACAATAACAACAAACTAACTAAAAAAACAAGCAATAGATGGAGAAAATATTTGCGACAAATATAACAATCAAAGCATTGGTGCTGTAGTATATAGGAGGAACTCCTAAAATTCAGAAGGAAAAGGGTGAAACACTTCCATAGAAAAGTGGTCAAAACATATCAACAAATAAGTTATAGAAGAGGAAACAGGAGTGATCAATAGGTGTGGTATTATTACGAGATTGTTATAAAGTTAAACCAGTGATAAGAGCAAGTGTTTAGAGGATTTGAGTGTGAATCAGTATTGCCTTTGGGAAAGCAATTTGGCAGTGTCTTTTTATTATATTATAAAATGTTTCTTCTCTTGGAATCAGAAAGTTCATTTCTGCTCATGTATCTTAAAGAAACACTTATATGCACCAAGAAACACAGCTCACAATTTTCATTGCAGTCTTTTCAAAAATAGAAAGTTGAAAACTACATGATTATCTTTCAAAAAGAAACATTTTATTAAACCATGGGACATCTAAACCATGGAATACAATAGAACAATTTAAAGAGGTGAGGTAAATCTATAAGAATTGACACACAAGACACTGGACGTATTATTAAAATGTACCTGTTATAAAACACTATGTAACATATGATGCTGTTTATGTAAAAAACACAAACACACATAGAGATACATAGATAATCCCATTGCCATCGAGTTAATTCTGACTCACGGCAACTCTATAGGACACAGCAGAACTTCCCCGTATGGTTTCCAAGGAGCGGATGTGGATTCGAACTGCCGACCTTTTGATTAGCAACCCAGCTCTTAACCACTGTAGCATCTGAGCTGTACACAAATGTATAGAAAATGTCTAGGAACATAAACATCAACATGATTATCTCTAGAGGGAGAAATAGGATTGATCGATTGGGAATAGACAGATAAGACAAAGATGGAGGCACTGCATTGAAGATATTTCTCTTTTTCAGAGAGGGAGACTTGAGCATGTTATAGTCTATGAAGTAAGCAGCTACTAAATGATTAATTTAAGTTATTTAAGAATCCAACATTTCATTTTTTAAACTAAATCTTGTCTTTTTTCTCAATATAAACTTGCTTTAAATTTTGTTCAAAAGAGTATATACACGTTTTCCTAAAGGAGCTATTTATTCTAGGAACTTTTCAAAGGTTGTAAATACTGTTGTAAAATCTATAGTGGATAAATTCATTGGAATTAAAAGATTTATGGTATGTAGGGGATGGGATGAGGGGATGAAAAGGATGATAGGTTTCCATGACTGAGTTAATACTGACAAGGGCATTGTCTTAGCTGAGTTCTCTAGAGGAGCAAAACCCGTGAGATGTATATATGTAAGTATATATGTAGAAAGATTTACTTCAAGGAAATAGCTCACACAATTGTAGGGGCTGGTAAGTCTCAAATCCTTGGGTCAGGCAGCAAGCTGGAGGTCTCTGCTGGCTCACGGGATTATGGGGGCTGGGAAATCCGAAATCTGCACCGTAGGCACAAGTTGGAGACTTCTGCAGGCTTCTGTCCCAAGATCTGGGCGTCAGGCAATGAGAAGAATTCAGGGTCGAGAGAGACTGAGCTGTGCCAGAATATCCATTTATAGTCTGGAGGCAGACCATACCCCCAGGGAAACTCCCCATTCAACTGATTGATTTATCACATCAGATCGCACCAAGGCTGGTGATTACATTCATTACAGAGCAGCAATCAGTCCACAATCTGGCCAAACCGCTGAGAATCACAGCCTAGCCAAGCTGACACATAAAATGAACCATCATAAACATCAAAAGGAATCGACGAAATCACATTCGCAAAATGTCTCGTCGACATCAGCACATAGCAGGTGCCCAGTAAATGTTAGGTCCCCCTCTCTCATCTTTACCTTTTCAGGACAAATGTTCTCTCCTGACTGGGTGGAGTGGGGCAGAGTGATGGGGTGGAGGCATTTAAAAATCACTGGGGTTGCAAACCCTGCACATGTAGGAAAATGGCCTCACAAGCACAGTCTGACCTACTCTTTCTGTCCTACAGGTGAAAGAAAAAAGTAAAGCCAACTGCTGTGCTAAGCACTGACTTGTACTCTTTAAATTCGAGAGAGAAAAGAGAGAGGGATGGACACAGGGAGGAAGGGGAGGCAAGGAGAGGCAAGGAGGGAAGAACAGAGGGGTTGTTGTTGTGTGCTGTCCAGTCAATTCCGACTCATACCGACCCTAAAAGACAGAGCAGAGCTGCCCCATGGGGTTTCCTAGACTGTGATCTTTGTTGTCGTTAGGTGCCGTGGAGTCAGTTCCGACCCATAGCGGCCCTATCTACGTGCAACACTACCCTCCTGCACCATCCTCATGATCGTTGTTACGTTTGAGCACTTGTTGCAGCTACTGTGTCAATCTATCTAAGGGTCTTCCTCTTTTTTGCTGACCCACTATCAAGGATGATGCACTTCTCCAGGGACTGGTCCCTTCTGAGAACACATCCAAAGTATGTGAGACAAAGTCTTGTCATGTTCACGTCTAAGGAGCATTCTGGCTGTACTTTTTCCAAGGCAGATTTGTTTATTCTTTTGGCAGTCCACAGTATATTCAATATTCTTTGCCAATAGCACAACTCAAAGGCATTAATTCTTCTTTGGTCTTCCTTATCCATTGTCCAGCTTTTGCATGCATGTGAGGCGATTGAAAACACCATGACTTGGGTCAGGCATATCTGAGTCCTCAAAGTGACATCTTTGCTTTTTAGCACTTTAAAGAGGCTGTAATCTTTACGGGAGCATATTGCCTGGTCTTTTTTCCAGTGGAGGAACTGGTGGGTTCTAACCACTGACCTTTCACTTAGCAGCTGAGCATTTTAACCACTGCTCCACCAGGGCTTCTTGGAGGGAGAGGTAGAAGGCACATTATCTGCACACTTTCATTTCAAGGTGCTTCGAGTTAAGCAGGGAGTCCCTGGGGGGTGGGTATGGTTAAGCACTTGGCTGCTAACTGAAAGGTTGGCAGTTTGAGTCTACCTAGAGGCATGTTGCAAAAAAGGTCTCGTGATCTACTTTGAAAATATCAGCCACTGAAAACCCCATGAAGCACCGTTCTGCTCTGACACAGGTGAGGTCGCCATGAGTTGGAATTGACTTGACAGCAATTGGTATTGCTTGGAGTTAAGTAAATATCCCGACTTCCACTTTTTTACTGATTACTCAGAAAGAGGAAATGTTAGATACATAGCTATGGTGACCTGACGGAGCAGAGCTCATCACTAGAACTCATGCCATCTAAGGCTCAGTTCAAAACTTCCCTGAGCCACACGATTGCCCAAATTCAGCCAAAAGAAATAGTGTAGAATCTTCATGAAAGTTCCCTGCAACATAACCTGATATTTGCCAGATGTTTAAAGTACAGAAGTGAAAAACTCACTCATTATTTGATATCTGTCCAGCTCTACCAACATACATGGCGTCTATTTAAAAAAATAAAATAAAAAAAAAGACTAGGAGAGTTTGCTGGGGGGCATTTGATAGTTTGTAATAGGGAGACAAAAGCTTAAATATTTACCTTCCAAAAGGTTCTGACTTCAGGTCTTGGTTAAACAGTGAGATTCCTGAACTGGAACGCTAGGATGAGGTCTTGCATTATGGAAAATCCATCCACTTCCACCTGGTAAAATCTGCCAGGCCAGTGGTGGCATCAGAGTGATGAAACCCAGAGACCAGTTTCCAATAAACAGGCATCTAGACCACAGAACACCAGGCTCAGTCATCAGAGGAGAACTGTAGGAGCGGCAGCGAGCCAGCCCCGCCTCATCCGGGGAGTAATTTCTGCAGAAATTCCCTGTATGAGGTCACAGGGAGACATTGATTCAAAAGAAGCTGCAGGTTGTCAAAAAGGGACCCACACAGAAAATGTGGTTTCTGCAGGTGCCTAGAGAGCGAGAACTACGATGAATATTTAATTTCTCAAGCTTTCAATGAAAATGTGGATAAACTGTGAGTTAATTGGCTTGTTTATTCAATCTGAAAATGTTGTGAAATAGAATTAAATAGTTTGTTATGACAATATTTTACCTCTGAAGACAGGATTGTCAGTACACCAAGGCAGTTTCGATTTCTCCGAAATGGAGACAGGATTCACTTACGAAGGAAGCAATTATACAAAAAACCCTCTCGTACAGTAGGCATGTGGGCCATGTTGGTAAGAAAGAACACTCGGGTAAGCCTGAATCCACACTGACAGAGAAGACGTAAAAATGCTTTGCTTAGAGGTGATATTGGTTTCCCGAGCATCTGTTAATATGCTAGGGCTCAAGTTATCCTCAAAACCCGTTGCCATCAGGCAGAACCACGACCCATAGGGTTTTCAATGGCTGATTTTTCAGGTCTTTAAGCTTTTCTTTCGAGGCACCTCTCGTGAACTCGAACCACCAACCTTCCAGTTAGCAGCCAAGCACTTAACCATTTGTACCACACAGGGACTCAAAATAAACTTGATGACACTGGTTTACCCTCAGTGAGGGCGACTTAATTGCCTAACCTCTCTGATATGATGAAATGATTTTGAAACTGTTGTGCTTTGCTTTATGGTCATTTTTCTTCAGTGTGATCTTTTCTCCATTATTTTTTTATTTGATTTCTTCAGCTTTGTTGCACTGTAATTAGAAATGTGAATTATGCCATACCATTTTGGAGTAGCATAGCTAGACTCAGCCTATCACTCTGGGTTTTATTTCCTCACACTTTAAGTTTTATTTATTTAGTAAGCATTTTCAAAAGCGAGACGCTACAGGTATATCAAAGGGCTTTCCTTCTCCCCTTCCATTACTTAATTTCCTAGGCCATAAGCAAAACAGGGCCTTTAAAGATACTCCCAGAGTAAGGGTGGCCGCCTAAGGAACAGGGCCAATACGTCAAGCTGGAATAGCCTCCATGCTATATAACTGGCCCATCCTGGTCTTATATTCGATGCAGCACCTACTTTTGGGGCCTGAATATATTTTCCAAGAGTTAAATCTGTTGTCATCATTCCAACTTTCTATCACCTCTATCTGGTTCCTAACTACATTTTTGCACACTTGTCCCCTCCCCCACTGGGTTTTTTAGTGCCAACTTTTGTTGCTGATTCTACTGCTAGAGACAACTGGATAAACTGAATTACAGACATTATGATAAGCTACTTACGAAATCTTAGCATCACTCTGGCAAATTCTTATGCTTCATTTTTTAAGCTTTAAAAAAATAACTATAGGCTCATAGGAAGTTAATGAAATAGTATGTAAAACTAGTTGCTGTAAGTTGACGCCAACTCATGGTGACTTCATGTGTGTCAGAGTAGAACTGTGCTCCACAGGGTTTTCAGTGGCTTATTCAGAAGTAGATCACCAGTCCTTTCTTCCAAGGCACCTCCATGTGTACTGGGACCTCCAACCTTTCAGTAAGCAGCTGAGTGCATTAACTAACTGTTAGCACTACCCAGGGACTCCGAAATAGTACATAGAGTCCCATGTACCTTTCACCCAGCCTTCTCCAATGGTGACATCGTATAACTGTTATACAACATCAAAACCAGGAAGTTGACACTGGCACACTGTTCTTAACTGGACCTTATTCAGGTTTCCCCAGTTTTTACATGCATTCATTGTGTGTGTGTATAGCTCTAGCAATTTGCTCCCATCTACAGATTTGGGCAATCGCCACCACAATTTGGATGCCGAGCTGTTGCTTCGCCACAAAGAAACTGTCTTGTGCTGTCCCTTTGTAGTCACACCGTCTTCCCACCCTCATCCCTGTCCTTTGGCAACCACAAATCTCCTCTCCATCTCTGTGGTTTTGTCATTTTAAGAGTATTATATAAACTGAATCATACAGTACGCAACTTTTTGAGATTGATTTCTTTATGGTAAATGTGTGTTTAGTTTTATAAGAAACGGCTAAACTGCTTTCCAGGGTGGTTTTTTACCATTTCACATTCCCAGCAAGTGTAAAAGATTCTGTCTGTCTGCATCCTCACCAGCATTTGGTTTTACGACGTTTTTTTCTTTAGTTGTTTTCATAGCGACTTTGAGTTTCAATTTTGGTAATTCCTACATACAGAGATATTAAATGGAAGAATCATTTTATAGGCTTGTGCAGTAGGATTGCTAAAAAAAAATTCATAACTCAATTTAATACATTCCAGTGGCTTCTGGTTTCCAATATACTTTCCCTTTCCTGTTGTTGTTAGTTGCCATCAAACCAGTTTTGACTCATGACGACCTTATATACAGCAGAAAGAAATTTTGTCCAATCCTCTGCCATCTTCACGGCCATCGGTATGTTTGAGTCATTCCCTTTCTTAGTTCATATCCGTTCCAGCAAGCTCTTCCTCATTTTCCCATGTTTCTTTCTAATCCATCAAAAGCTGTTGCTAAAGGTGAGATTAAATCATCCACCCAAAACTAACGTTCTCAGAACTGAGAATAAAAAAAATAGATAATAAAAGGCCCTTGAAAGATTCCTTCAATATTGATAATTTCATCAATTCTTTGTATTTGTCAATTTGTAACATGCAGGGAAATTTTTTGTGTGAATATAAATCTCCCCGAGAACAGATCCTGCCCATTTTTACCCCTTAATTTTCGAAAACAATGTTCCCTAGTATATATTTTGAATGAAGAAATACCATATTTTTTTGACAAATAACACACCCACGTAAATAGTGTGCCCACACATAGAAAGCGCATTGCACACTTAGGGAAATAATGAGCAAGGGGGTTGCACAGTTGGTGGAAAACGTATAACACACTCGTTATCTGCATAAAATACGATATATCCTTTTGTACGATATTAGAAATTCTGAGTCGTTATGTTCTCTTTTTCCTAAATTATCTGTGACTTTCACATTGACAATCACCTTTTCCTCATTAGAAATTAGATTTCCAGTGTGTGAGTCTGTGCTTAGGTCAGGATCTTAAACACAGTACTGTTTAATATTTACAAATGAGCTATTTTTTTTTACAAATTCCATATTCTTATTGTCAGCAACACAGTTAAAAATGTATTAGGTATTCTATATCATGTTTGGTAAAGTGGAGGGGTCAGCGAAAATGAGGGAAACTCTCAATGAGATGGTTTGACACAACAGCCGAAAAAATGGGCTCAAACATACCAGCGATCGTGAAGACGGCACAGAATCAGGCAACACTTTGTTCTGCTGTCCGTAAGGTCACCCACCACGAGTCACAGCCGACTCAGTGGCAACTGACAACCACATTCTGCTTTTTAACTCAATGCAATGTTCCTCCATTGCACACAGAGGCGTTTCCTTCGCAACACTTTGCTTCTGTGCCAATTTCACAGATTATGTTTGTACCTCCTCAGTCGGACCATACAATTCACAGTATGTTTTAACAACTGTTTTACTTCTTTTGTCTATTCTTTTACCATATGGCTTCCCAGTACAATGATATGCTTATGTGGAGTTTCCCGTTTTGATTTCTAATTATGAATAATTGGACTATTGTTTTTACATATGTATCTAGCCTAGTGGGTAGAGCTTGGTAGTCGCTTATTTTTTTTTTTAAATAAATGAGTGAATGAATTTGCCCTTAAAAAAAAAAAAGAATGTAATTCCCCTTGTCCTTCTATTTAATTTGATTCTTGAAAAGAGCATTACATTTTTAAAGACATGAGCCTTATCAATTATTAAAAATCAGATTGCAAATACATGCCTGTGATATATTTCTGAATCTACTGGAATATACCACCTTTCCCCACACTATTTGCATTGACATATACAGATTTGGGAAACCCTGGTAGTGTGGTGGTTAAGGGCCACAGCTGCTAACCAAAGGATCGGCAGTTCAAATCCACCAGGTGCTCCTTGGAAACGCTATGGGGCAGTTCTATTCTGTCCTACAGAGTTGCTACGAGTCAGAATCGACTGGAGGGCAACGGATTTTTTTTTTTTTTTTTTTAATACAGATTTGGAGACCACAGATGCTGTCCCCAACTGTGGAAGGGATGGGAAGAGAGGTGGATTGGCAGGAGAAGTAGTGCTGTGATGCAGTCTCAATAAAGTTTCTTCGCTGAAGCTGGGAAGACCCTTCAGAATTGCCTCTATTGGAAGGAGGAGGCTGGGCCCCTATAACTCTCCATTGACCAGCCCAACTCAGGCTGTCCCTGGAAGGGAATGTGACCTTGGGTTAGTCTATCTCCAACTGAAGCAGTTCCTAATGGGGGTTGACTATTATGGACTGTCCCCAGCTGATTCCCATATGATATTTACCTGCAATATATTGAGCACAACCTTTGAATTACTATCACCCTAAGACAGAAATAGACTCTGCATTTGTATTTGAAGTTGGTTTCTTGTTTTTTGTATAGACAGCCCCATTCTTGAGTGATTTTTGTGTGTCCTACAGAACACTCTGCACCTCGTCTTTTTGAAATCACTCCGAAACTTGGCAGATACCCCTATTCTGTATTAAGGCCGTAGATCAGGATTTTACATCTTTTCTAAATTCTCAAGACATTTCAAAAGCAATTCACTTCTTTTTCTTGAAAACATCATCTGTGCACTAAAGGGCTTTCATTTTTCTGCCTGGAAGTTCATCACGAAAGAAATGCCTCTCAGGTTCCTTTTGTACGTGGCATTTATTCATTCACATCTAACCCTGTCACTGCACCTGAGGGATCTGTGAGTCTCGGCAGGTAAGGTTCTTCCATCACTGCTTTTTTCTTTTTCTGTTAACACTTTATTGAGACATAAGGAGCCCTGGTGGCACAGTGGTTAAGTGCTCAGCTGCAAACTGAAAGGTCAGCTGTTCAAACCTACCAGCAGCTCTGTGGGAGAAAGATGTGACAGTCTGTTTCTGCAAAGATTACAGCCTTGGAAGCTCTATGGGACAGTTCTACTCTGTCCTATAGGGCTGCTATGAGTCGGAATGGACTCGACGGGTTTGGTTTTTGGTTATTGAGACGTAATTCACATAACATACGATTCACCTATTTGAAGTGTATAATTCAGTGGTGTTTAGGATATTTGTAGACATCTGTACCTTTCACCACAATCAATTTTACAATATTTTCATCACCTCAAAAGAAACCCTGTGCCCTTTAGCTATCATCCTCCCTCCCCCTCCATTTTTCCCCTTCCCAGTCCTAGGCAACCACCAATCTACTTTCTATCTCTATAGATTTGCCTATTGTGGACAAATGGAAGCAATACAATATGTGGTCTTATGTGGCTGGCTCCTTTCGCTTAGCATAATAATTTCCAAGGTTCATCCATGTTGTAATATGTATCAATACTTCATTCCTTTTTGTAACTGAATAATATTCCATGGTAGGATAGACTACACTTTGTTTATCCATTCATCACTTCATGGATATTTTGGGTTGTTTCTACCTTTGGGCTATTATGAATAATACTGCTAGAAACATTTATGTACAAGTTTTTATGTGGAAGTATGTTTACATTTCTCTTGGGTGTACACCTAAAGTAGAATTGCTGGGTCATATGGTAACTCTATGTTTAATCATTTGAGGAACTGTCAAAGGGTTTTCCAAAGTTGTTGCACCATTTTACACTCCCATCAGCAGTGTATGAGGGTTCCAGTTTCTCCACATTGTTGCCAACATTCGTTATTGTCTGGCTTTTGATTAAACCCACCCTAGTTGGTGTAAAATGATATCTCATTGGGGTTTTGATTTGCATTCTCCTGATAAATAATGATTTTAAGTATCTTTTAATGTGTTTTGGCAATTTGTATATCTTCCTTGAAGTAATGTCTGTTCAGATCCTTTCCTTGTTTTTAAATTGAGTTACTTACCTTTTATTATTGAGTTGTGAGAATTCTTTATATACGTTAGATGTAAGTTCCTTATCAGATATATGATTTGCAAATACTTTCTCCCATTCTGTGTGCTGTCTTTTCACTTTCTTGACAGTGTCCTTTGAAGCACAAAAATCTTTAATTTTGATTAAGTTCAACTTTTCTATTTTTGCTTTCCTTGCTCATGCTTTTGGTGACATATCTAAGAGTCTTTGCCAAAACTAAGGTCATGAAGATTTACTCCTATATTTTCCTCTAAGAGTTTTATAATTTTAGCTCTACATTTAGGTCTTTGATCATCTTTGAGCTAATTTCTGCATATCTTATAAGGTCAGGCTTCAACTTCATTTCTTTTGCATGCGGCTATCCAGTTATACCAGAACCATTTGCTAAACAAACTGTTCTTTCTCCCATTGAATATTCTTGGCACCTATCTTGGTTATCTAGTGCTGCTATAACAGACATACCACAAATAGATGGCTTTAACAAAGATAAATTTATTCTCTCACAGTCTAGTAGGCTAGAAGTCCAAATTTAAGGCGCCAGCTCCAGGGAAAGGCTTTCTCTCTCTGTTGGCTCTGGAGCAAGGTCCTTGTCATCAATCTTCCCTGGTCAAGGAGCTTCTCAGTGCAGTGACCCCAGGTTCGAAGGATGCACTATTCTCCTAGCTCTTGTTTCTTGGTGGTATGAGGTCCCCAAGTCTGCTCACTTCTCTTTCATATCTCAAGAGAAATTGGCTTAAGACACAATCTAATCTTGTAGATTGAGTCCCACCTCAGTAACATAACTGCCTCTAATTCCGTCTCATTAGCATCATAGAGGCAGGATTTACAGCACATAGGAAAATCACGTCAGATGACAAAATGGTGGACAATCACACAATACTGGGAATCATGGCCCTGCCAAATAGATACACATATTTTTGGAGGACACAATTCAATCCATGACAGCACCCTTGTCAAAAATCAGTTGACCATAGACAACCAGGATCTCAGTTCTATTCTATTGATGTATATGTCTATCCTTATGCCAGTAAACACTGCCTTGATTACGGATGATTTTTAGTAAGATCTGAAATAGGAAAGTGTCAGTCCTCCTACTTTGCTCTTGTTTTTCAGGATTGTTTTGGCTCTTCTGGACCCCTTGCAATTCCATATGAATTTTAGATTCAGCTTGTCAGTTTCCACAAAGAAGTCAGTTGGAATTCTGATGGGGATTGTATTGTCTATAGATCAATTTGGGAAGTACTGCCATCATAACAACGTTAAGTCTTCTGATAGAACATTTTTCCACTTTAGATTTTCATTAATGCCTTTCAACAACATTTTGCAGTTTTCAGTATATAAGTTTTGAACTTCTTGTTATGTTTATCCATAATTTTTTAAAATATTTTGGATGCTATTGTAAATGAAATTGTTTTATTGATTCATTTTCAGATTGATCATTCCAAGTATATAGAAATATAATTAGTCTTTGTATATTGATACAGTATCCTGCAGCTTTGCTGAACTCAATTATTAATGGTTTTTAGTGGGTTCCTTAGGATTTTCTATACAACATCATATCATCTGCAAATAGAGATACTCTTATTTCTTCCTTTACAATTTTAGACCTTTTATTTCTTTTTCTTGTCTAATTGCCCTGACTAGAACTTCTAGTACAATGTTGAATCAAATTGATGAGAGCAGACATCCTTTCCTTGTTCCCGATCCAAGGAAGGAAAAAATCCAATCTTTCATCATTAAGATGATGTTAGCTGTGAGTTTTTTGTAGATGTCTTTTATGAGATTGAAGAATTTTCCTTCTAGTCCTACTTCGCTGCATGTTTTATCATGAAAGGGTGTTGAATTTTGTCAGACGTATTTTGTGTGTCTATTGAGATGATAATGTGATTTTTGTTCTTTATTCTATGGATATGATGCATTGCATTAATGGATTTTCAGATGTTAAACCTTGCATTTATGGGATAAATCCCACTTGATCATTGTGTATAACTCTTTTTATATGCTGCTAAATTTGGGTTGCTGGTATTCTGTTAAAGATTTCTGGCATCCAGACTTAAAAGAAATATTGGTCTGTAGTTTTCTTTTCTTGCGTTATCTTTGTCTGGTTTTGATGTCAGAGTAATATTGACCTCATAACATGAGCTGTCAAATGATTTCTTTTCTTCTATATTTTGGAAAAGTGTGTGAAGAAGTGGTATTAACTCTTCTTTAAATATTTGATAGAATTAACCACGGAAGCCAGCTGGGCCTGGACTTTTTTTGCAGGTAGGTTTTTTTATTTTGTTTTGTTTTTTAATTACCAATTCTATCTCTTCACCTGTTATAGATCTATTAAGGTTGACTCAGTAGTTTCACTACTTTGTGTATTTCTAGGAACTGGTCCATTTCATGCAAGTTACCTAATTCATTGGTGTACAATTAATTGCTCAGAGTATTCCTTTATAATTTTTTTTTTAATTTTTACGAGGTTGGTAGTAATGTCTCTTTTTCATTTCTGATTCTAGTAATTTGAATCTTCTCCCTCTCTCTTCTTTTTTTTTTTTGTTTCAATCTAGCTTAATGTTTGTCAATTTTTTATCTTTTCAAATAATCAGCTTTTGGTTTTATTCATTTTTCTCTATTGTTTTTCTAGTCTCTATTTCATAAATGTGTGCTCTAAGTTATTATTTTCTTCTGCTTGCTTTAGATTTTGCTTGCTCTTTTTTTTTCTCACTGTCCTAATGTGAAAGGAAAGAGTATTGATTTGAGATCTTTCCTCCTTCTTAACATAGGCACTTAAAACTATAAACTTTCTTCTAAGTATTGTTTTAATTATATCCCACAAGTTTAGGGATTTTATGTCTTCCTTTTCATTCTTCTCCACACATTTTCTCATTTCATTTTTATTTCTTCTTTTATCCATTGGTTATTTGGAAATTGCTGTTGATGTTGTTGTTAGGTGCTGTCGAGTTGGTTCCCACACATAGCGACCCTATGTTCAATAGAACAAAACACTGTCCAGTTCTGTGCCATCCTCCCAAGCTTTGTTATGCTTGAGCCCACTGTTGCAGCCACTGTGTCAATCCATCTTATTGAGGGTCTTTCCTCTTTTTCGCTGACCCTCCACTTTACCAAGCATGATGTTCTTCTCTAGGTACTGATCCCTCCTGATAACATGTCCAAAGTATGTGAGATGTAGTCTCACCATCTTTGCCTCTAAGGAGCCCCCTGGTTGTACTTCTTCCAAGACAGATTTGTTCGTTCTTTTGGCAGTCCGTGGTATATTCAATATTCTTTGCCAACACTACAACTCAAAGGTGTCAATTCTTCTCTCGTCTTCCTTATTCATCGTTCAGCTTTCACACACGTGAGGTGATTGAAAACATCATGGCTTGGGTCAGGCGCACCTTAGTCTTCGAGGTGGTATCTTTGCTTTTTGACACTTTAAAGAGGTCTTTTGCAGCAGGTTTGCCCAATGCAATGTGTCATTTGATTTCTTGACTGCTGCTTCCATGGGTGTTGACTGTGGATCCAAGTAAAATGAAATCCTCAACAACTTCAATCTTTTCTCTGTTTATCATGACGCTGCTTATTGGTCCAGTTGTCAAGATTTTTGTTTTCTTTATGTTGAAGTGTAATCCATACTGAACACTGTAGTCTTTGATCTTCATCAGCAGGGCTTCAAGTCCTTTTCAATTTCAGTGAGCAAGGTTGTGTCATCTGCATAATGCAGGTTGTTAATGAGTCTTCTTCCAATCCTGATGCTCCATTCCTCTTCATATAGACCAGCTTCTCAGATTATTTGCTCAGCATACAGACTGAATAAATACGGCGAAAGGATACAACCCTGATGCACACCTTTCCTGACTTTAAACCAAACAGCATCCCCTTGTTCTACTGAAACAACTGCCTCTTGATCCATGTACAGGTTGTGCATAAGCACAATTAAGTGTTCTGGAATTTCTATTCTTTGCAATGTTATCTATAATTTTTTTTATGATTCACACAGTTGAACGCCTTTGCGTAGTCAATAAAACACAGGTAAACATCTTTCTGGTATTCTCTGCTTTCAGCCAGGATCCATCTGACATCAGCAATGATACCCCTGGTTCCACATCCTCTTCTGAATCTGGCCTGAATTTCCAGCAGTTCCCTGTCGATATACTGCTGCAGCTGCTTTTGAATGATCCTCAGCAAAATTTTACTTGCACGTGATATTAGTAATATTGTTCAGTAAATTCCCATAATTTGGAGGTGTGATGCTCAATTTCCACAAACTTGTGAGCTTCCCAAAATTTTTCTTGCTTTTGATTTCTGATTTCATTCCACCGTGGTCAGAGAACATACTTTGTAGTGTTTCTCTCCTTTTGAATTTATTGAGTTTTTTTTTTTTTTTTTAATGGAGAATGTTCTATATTCACCTGAGAACAATGCATATTCTTTTGTTATTGGGTGGAGTGTTCTACAAATGTCTATTAGATCTAATTGGTCTCTTACATCACTCATTGTTGTCTAAGACACAAGTTCCTTCTTCTCATATCCAGAGGGTTTATACACATTTCTCTCTCAGTAGCAATCCCTGATCCATCACAACTCTAGCCCTGGATTCAGTAACAAGTTTTCTTCTTTTCACAGGTGACCAACAGAGCATGCAATGATAGTTGTCATTCATAAACCCTGTAGCTGCATGGTATAAGCAAGGTCTTTATTTACTGCAGAGCTCCAAGGATATGGAATTCCTTTCCAGTGTGTCTCAAGTCGAATGTTCTGCATCATTTCCTTGCATGAATGCAGGAACCATTTCTTTTATTCCAAACATTTTCACTTTCATACAAAGCAACTAGGATCTAAGTGATGCTGATCTTAGCAATACAAAAAACATGTAACTTCTCCATAGTCATTGTCACATTTCCCTAGAGTTCCATGTAGCTTCAGTCTCTACACAGGCAATAAATTTTATAGTTTTCCCTTCTAATGGCCCTAAGTTGATTAAATGAGCCTTCTTGAGAGTAAAATACACCAAGAGTGTCATAGATGACCAGGGATGTCTGATTCTGGTCAACTGTGCTGCTGAAGCTAAAACTCATTTAGATCTAGCTTTGCTGGCAATCACATCAGTGCACTGGGAACAGAGACTGGATTATATACAATCAATTAAAAGAAATCATAATCTTGGGGACTTAAGTGCTGATAAATCATTTCAACTTGTGCAGGGATATAGACCAGCAAACTATCACTCCAAAGTAGGCAAGGACCGACCAAATACAGAACCAGTTTCCTAGTAGAATTAAAAGAAACAGTAGAGCACAGTAGTCAGAGACTCCTAGTAATTATCTCTGCCTCTTATCTGAAAATATAAGTGACTCCTTTGGACTCAGGTTCTTGGACAATTCAAGGATGAAGCTGGAATCTTCAAAGGGGATTCTTATAAACACACGTGAGTTCTTAAGATCAAGTTGATGAGTTAATCATTTAGGTAACAATTCACTTAATTGTATATTAATAGTTTTTAACAATGCTCTATAGATAATGTTAATTCTAATTAATCATCAAATTTATGAAGCCCATGAACAGTCTTCAGTTCTAGGCACTTTGTATGTATGGAGTTCAGCCAGGCAGTCCAAGGTCATGACATCATGAAGGTCAAAGTCAAAGTCCATTCAGAAGGTAGTTCTAGATGGATCCTAATTACCTGCACTTATCTCTAAGCATTGGCTGTATTATAAACGACTACTTATAGAAATAAAATTATATGAGGGTGGCAATTTTCAGATAGAGATGGGTGGTGTGACACCCATCTAGGCTATACTAGAATTGGCCTAGGAGACTTCTTTCAAATGACACACATATTTCAGGATCTTCTGATATAGTTTAGGGGTAGTTGACCCTTTCAGTTGCAGCTAACAGAAACTCAACTCAAAACAAGGGATAAAAAAATATAGAAGTAGATAATGAGAGAAACAGACAAAGATATAGATGATATCTTTATAGTATAGATACAGATAATTATAGATAATCTCATGTATCTGTGAAAGATTTAGTTGTTACTCACAGAATCAAAGGAAAGGCTAAGTGAACCAGGACTTCAGACGTTGGAACCCAGGACTCCAAAATTCTAGGATTATCTATCTATCTATTTAATGGTCTATGTATCTATCTACCCATCCATAATATACTCTTCAAATGTGTAGATTCTGGAGCCAGGGCACCTGGCTCAAACCCTGACCTTGTCAGGTATTAACTTTGTGACCTTGGATAGTTACTTAAGCTTTCTTAAGTACCTCAGTTTCTTCATCTTTAAAATGGTAATAATAATAGTAATTACCTCAAAGATTATTAAGAAAATTACATTTAAGCTTGACAAAGAATTATAATATTTTTAATAACATCTTGCTTCTTGGCTCTTCTTTCCTTTGCAAATTGACCTCATTCACTCCTGTAGAGAGATGTTTTCCACATGGCAGATTCCTCAATAGCCCAGCTTAGAAGCTCCAAAAGAGAAAAAGCTTCTCTTATTCACAGTTTACGTGCAGGTCCAAGGGAGGGACTAGGATTCTCTGCTTGAGTTATGCGCCTACTTCGTTGCTAGAAGGTCAGGGCATCAGTCTAGGTCATGTGGCAAGGGTGGAGATAGACTCTATAATTGTGAAAAGAGAGATGAAAAGTCTTTCTGGACACAAAACAATAGCTTCCAGAAGTCTTCAACTGCTCCATAGGGATATTCCTCTCCTGGGAGAGAATCGCTGAATAGTGGTTGCTGTTTGTATGAAGAGACATGTGTACTTATTAAGTATTTACCTAATGAAGTGCATTTCATTATTGGTTAATTCCAGCAACAACCCTAGGACGGAAATACTATTATTATTTACAAATGACCAATGTGAATAGAGACAGAAGAACAGAGAGTTTATCAGTTTTTTTTTTTTTTTTTTTTTTAATCTTCCATCGAATATAAACTCTGTAAGAGCAGAGACTGTGTTTTGTGAACCTCTGTGTGGTAGTTAATGTTCTGTGTCAACTTGGCTAGGCTATGATTCTCAGTGGTTTGGAAGGTACTATGTAATTACCTCCCATTTTGTGATCAGATGCTAGCAGCCAATCAGTTGGAAGAAGAGTTTCCTTGGGGGTGTTTCCTGCAACCATCATGTAGATGAATATTCTGGCAAAGCTCTCTCTGGACCCTGCATTTATCTCATCATAGTCTGACTCTGGTACTTGAGACATGAGAAGCCTTCAGCCTGCCTCCAGATCTACAGATTTTGGATTTGCCAGATCTCGCAACCTTGTGAGCCAGCAGTCTGTTGCCTGACCTGCAAATTTTGTATTCATCAGTCCTTGCAACCACGTGAGTCAGGAGAAGCCTCCAGCTTGCCACCTGACACACAGATTTGGGACTTGCCAGCCTCCACAATTGTGTGAGTCACTTCCTTGAAATAAATCTCTCTATATATATTTATGGAGCCCGGGTGGTGCTGTAGTTAGGCATTCAGCTGCTAACCAAAAGGTTGGCAGTTCAAATCCACCAACCACTCCTTGGAAACCCTATGAGCAGTTCTACTCTGTCCTATAGGGAGGCTGAGTTGGAATCAACTTGATGGCAACAGGTTTGTTTTATTTATTATGTATTATATATTATATATCATATATTATTTATTATATATCATATATTATATTATATATTATTTATTATATATTATTATATACATATGCTTCGCTGGTTTTGCTTCTCTAGAGAACTCAGCCTAAGACAGTCTATCCCCAGTAGCTAGGACAGAGGCTAACATTTAGTCTATGCTCAAAAATTCTTTGTGGAGTGAATGAGAAAATCAATCAAGTTGCCCATAATCCCATACCTAGTAACTGGTGAAGTGATAAATCATAGTTCCCCATCTCCTGAGTCATGCTTTTAACCATTATTCAAGTAGAAATCAGTGTGTTTTATTTCTCGGGGCAATTGAGGTAGAAAATGATTGCAAACCACTAGATTGGTTAGTTTTCTATAGAAAGCCACTTTTAAAATGTCCATATCTCACCTAGGAGAGTGACACATTGAGTACATTAACAGCCATTATCATATCTGCTCAGAACACATTAGTCTCTTAATGAAGATAGTTGACAGGAAGGGTTGAGACCCAGGAGAGGGGAGTTGAAATGGCAATGAGGAGGGCTGGAAGGAGCTGTGTGAAAGACGGGCTAATTCTTCAACTGAGAGAGGAAGTGCTGAGAGATGGTGGAGGAAGGTGCAGCAGGACAGAGGGCACTGAAGGGTCAGAGGAGAGGAGTGAGGAAGAGGGCAGAAGAGAGGTGCAGGGGACTGCAGGGTCTGACTCAAACTCCTCCAAACCATGATTCAAACTCCTCCAAACCATAAAAACCAAACCCGTTGCCATCGAGCCAATTCTGACTCATAGCAACCCTACAGGACAGAGTAGAACTGCTCCATAGGGTTTCCAAGGAGTGAGTGGTGGGTTCAAACTGTAGGCCTTTTGGTTTGCAGCCATAGATAGCTCTTAACCACTGCACCACCAGGGCTCCACAAACTCCTCCAGTGTTCCCTAATTCATAGTGAGAGCAGACTGCCCCTGGGCCTGGTACTTCTCTCTAGGCTGGAAATAGTGATATAAGAAGTCAATGATCTTGTTTGGCAGCACATGTTGAGAATGGTTTCACTGGAAGGAGGCATCTGTTTTATGATGTGTAATACATTCTATAGAAGCCCTGGTGGTGCAGTGATTAAGCACTGTGCTGCTAGTCAAAAGTTCAGCAGTTCAAACCCCTAACTGCTCCACAGGAGAAAGACGTGGCAATCTGATTACAGCCTAGGAAACCCTAAAGGGCAGTTCTACTCTGTCCTATAGGGTCACTATGAGTTGGAATGGACTCGAGAGCAATGGGTTTGCGTTTTTTGTTTGTTTGTTTTTAATACATTCTCTTGGCTTAGGGCCAGTCATTAATATAATGGTCAGTGAGGGGGGTAAATGTTTTGCTGTGGATTAAGGTTTTGGAAGGGAAGTGGGAAATAGCAGTCAATATGTAAGCTATGGAGCCCTGGTAGTACAGTGGTGAAGTGTTTGGCTGCTAACCAAAAGATCAGCAGTTCGAATCCACCAACCTCTCCCTGGAAACCCTATGGGACAGTTTTACTCTGCTCTGTAGGGTTGTTATGAAACAGAATTGACAGCAACGGGTTTAGTTTTGGTTTACGTAAGCTATAAAATAAGCATGTTAACTGTAGATAAGGTAAACTGCCCCAATCTTTGTTTATACCACTCATTCAAGTAATATGAACCCTGGATTCACAACCAGAATTGTGATTAAGCTGAGCTGGCATTAAAACCTCAGTCGGGGGAAAAGTATGTGTACATTCTCATTACAAAACTATTTAGCCATTAACATTTACTTTCCTTATATAAACATTATGTATATTACTGTATATTATATAAAAAAAAATTTATATTATATATGGTTATATACTGTTATATAAAAATATATATTATATTATATACATGTTATATATTATAACCCAATATAAAACAATACCATATAATAAATTGTTGTTGTTAGGTGCTCTCAAGTTGATTCCTACTCTTTTTTCCCTGACCCTCTACGTTACCAAGCATGATGTCTTTCTTCAGGAGCTGGTCCCTCTTGATAACATGTTAAAAGTGTGGAGACGAAGTCTTGCCACCATCACTTCTAAGGAGCATTTTAGCTGTACTTCTTCTATGACAGACTTGTTTGTTCTTCTGGAATGTACATTCGATATTCTTCACTAACACCATAATTCAAAGGCATAAATTCTTATTTGGTCTTTCTTATTCACTGTCCAGCTTTCCAATGCATATGAGGTGATTGAAAACACCATGGCTTGGGTCAGGTGCACCTTAGTCCTCAAAGTGACATCTTTTGCAGCAGATTTGTCCAATGAGATATGCCATTTGATTTCTTGGCTGCTGCTTCCATGGGCATTGATTGTGGATCCACGCAAAATGAAATCCTTGACAACTTCAATCTTTTCTCCAATTATCATGATGTTGCTTATTGGTCTAGTTATGAGATTTTTGTTTTCTTTATGTTGAGGCATAATCCATACTGAAGGTTGTAGTCTTTGATCTCCATCGGTAAGTACTCCAAGTCCTCTCCGCTTTGAGCAGTCAAGGTTGTGTCATCTGTATATTGCAGATCGTTAATGAGTCTTCCTCCAATCCAGATGTCATGTTCTTCGTATAGTCCAGATTCTCAAATTATTTGCTCAGCATACAGATTGAATAAGTATGGTGAAAGAATACAACCCTGACACATACCTTCCTTGATTTTAAAGCATGCAGTATCCCCGTGTTCTATTTGAACAACTGCCTCCTGGTCTATGCACAGGTTTCTAATGAGCACAATTAAGGTGTACAAATGGTGTGGGGGCAGTGTCTGATCTCTAACTTCACAAGAGGAATGAGAACCAAGATCAACAGCACAAAGCTGATTTCTATGGAGTGGAGATCGGGCACGCCTCCTCTCTTTGCCATTTTTACCAATTCTGAAACCAACCGTCCCTTGCACAGCACTCTCTACTTCTCCACTAAAAAAAAAACTTCTCCACTGGGTTTGATAATTCATTGCAATGGCCACACAGAACTCATAGACCATACAATTATGGGGTTTATTAGGGAAGTAACGGTTACAATTCAGGCTCAGGAACACTCAGAATACAGTTTTTCCATCATGATAGCCTCTTCCGAGTCACGCTCGTAGGCACACCTCTCCCTGACCCTCAGTCTCTGCTCAAAGACACTCAGCTTTCTCTGTCTGTGGGCCAGGAAGCCCACCACATTTTCTGCTGCAAGGTCACTGCTGCTGGGTCTCTCCTGCTAATCTTTCCTTCCTTGGTGGTGGGCTCTTTCTCTCTGCCCTGGAGTTGGCTCTCTTTTAAGGCAAAACTGACAAATCCCCTTGGTAGGCCACAATTACCCTACCACACAATCACCTGGGTGGGACTGAAGACCATGGCTAGAAAGGCCACACACAAAAGTAATTCATCACATCACAGGCCACTCCCTGGCTTTTCCAGCCACAGGTCTTAGATATTTGGAGGATAACTTCACCCTCCCAATCATTTTACCAGTCCAAAACAGTCATTAACAATTAATTAGTCCTTCAATAGGGCAACGAGTCTAAAGGGTGAGTTTACTCAGGTACCAGGCATTCAGCTCTGCTGCGGGTTTCCATCGGATGTGGTCAGGTTCTCTAAAACTCATCTCATCTTCATCCTTTCTGGCCTCTGACAAAATTCAACTGAGAGAAGATTATTTCCTTGCTCTGAGCCTCACAAGGTACCAGCATACCAAAACCTTTAAGAGGCTTTAGGCTCGGCCACTGTACACCAGTCCAGCAGTGCCTCGCCCTTAGTCCACTCTTTCACACTTACAGCTTCTACAATTATAATTTTACAATCACAGTTAACCCTTCTAACAATCAATACTCACAGCTGAATCATATAATCCTATCAGCATGTCCCTCCATGCTCTCTTCCCTAGACCCATCAGTGAAAAGAGGAACCTATTCAGTGGGGATCCTCCCTTGTCCCCCTCATTTAATGTAAGCACACTCATGACAGCATGTAAGCCAGCCACTTCATGCTTTTATCTCACCCTGTTTTCGATAGCCAATGTTTAAATTACCCATTCCTATCAAACCAGTACTTTCAGATATAAGCACGTTCTTTGGTTTTGAAGAATCTTCAGTTCCAGTTGAGACTTTGAGCATCTGCATTCATAAGCAAAGCCAGTCCAGAGCAAACCATCAAATTGTACCAGCTCACAGTGTCAAATATCTCTCTTCATTCAGTTGGGTTCTGGTCAGCTCATCCCTAGCCATCCAAGCTAAGTCACAATGGGTAGCAGCCCTAGGCTAGACAGTTCACACACACCTCCTGACACTTCAGACAGCCCCTTCACACACACTCATCCCTAGCCCCCTTGGGCTAGGTCAGTGGGGAACCCATAAACTTAGGAGTCCACACACAACTCCCTTTACTTCTGACTAGCCATCCCTTTCTCTCACTCTTATCCCTTCCCTCCATGGGCTAGGTCAATGGGTGCCAATGGAACAGGTACAAACTCAGCCCGTCTCTCCATTGCTGCACTCCCCCCACTTCTACTAATGAGTGGACCCAGGTGATCAGCACAAGTGAGCAGACCAAGCTGTCTACTGGCCGGCTCCCTTTAACTTTCAGTCCTGGAAAAGGGTTCCTAAGATTGGGTGGGCACTGACTTTTCCAGCTTGGATTCATTCAACAGCAAATCCTTAGCTTGAAATTCAAAAGGCAAATCAGCCACTTTTTTTGTCTGTAAATTCTTCTTTGAAATGCATATTTTCCACTCTCTCAGCAGTTCTGGGTGGTTCTGCATGTCTTTTCAAATGCAAAATATGGGTGAGGCTCAGGTTTTTGACCTAAGCCCCTACTTTATACACACACAGGGCTACTACTGGCTTGAAACAAAAAGCCTGTGTTTCTCCAGGACAAATCCTACTTCCCCTTTTAGCACATCCAATTAACTATTAGCCGAAAGTGGAGTTACACACTCTGTAGCATACATTTAGGTCTGCTTTACAACATTGGGAAACCCTGGTGGCGTAGTGGTTAAATGCTACAGCTACTAACCAAAAAGGCCGGCAGTCTGAATCCACCAGGCGCTCCTTGGAAACTCCATGGGGCAGTTCTACTCTGTCATCTAGGGTCACTATGAGCGGGAATCAACTGCAATGGGTTTGGTCAGGTAGGAGAAACATTCAATATCTGTAGTACATTCAGATAAACGCAAAATCCTAAACACATAACCCTTTTAAAACATTCCAGTTTAGTCTTCTCTACACCTTAACTATCTGCCCATTCATATACATATGGCCTTGGGCCTCTGGCTGGGTGGAACCAGTAGACCTTGGCCCCCTATCAATCATCCTGCTTTTCTGGCATGGCTTTTGCCCAGGCCACATCAACTGTAGCTTTTCAGCCATTACAGGTAAGAACAACCAAAGCAACCATCCAAGAATTAGAAGTTTCACCTCTCAAGCCTCTTTATTCTTTCTCTTACAAAGTTCCATGCTTTCACAAGTCTGGAGCCTTTGCAAAGAATCTCACTTCTGATGCCAACTATAAAAACTGTATGGGGGCAGGGTCTGACCTCCTCCAACCCCACAAGTGTTCTGGGATTCCCATTCTTTGCAATGTTACCCATAATTTGTCATGATCCACACAGTCAAATGGCTTTGCAAGTCAATAAAACACAGGTAAACATCTTCCTGGTATTCTCTGCTTTCAGCCAAGATCCATCTAACATCAGCAATGATATCCTTGGTTTCACATCCTCCTCTAAATCCAGCTTGAATTTCTGGCAGTTCCCCGTCAATGTACTGCTGCAACCCTTTTTGAATGATCTTCAAGCAAAATTTTACTTGCTTGTTGATGGCAATGGGTTTTTTTTTTTTGTGGTATTAATGATCTTGTTTGATAATGTCTGCATTCTGTTTTCCAAAGAAAGGAATCTTTCTTTGGAATGGACAAAATTATAGAACTCTTTGAGTTGTTTGCCAAGTAGCTGTCATCAAAATTTCTTGGCATAGATAAGTGAGAACGTCCAGCGTTACATCTGTTTGTTGATGCATCTCGGTTGGTATTCCATTAATTCCTGGCGCCGTTTTTGTTGCCAATAACTTCAGTGCAGCTTTGACTTCTTCTTTCAATACTGTTGGTCCTCAGTTATATGCTACCTCCTAAAAAGTTGAACATCGGCCAGTTCTTTTTAGTACAGTGACTTTGTGTATTCCTCTCATCTTCTTTTGATGCTTCCTGCATCGTTCAATATTTTCCCCATAGAAATCTTCAATATTGCAACTTGAGGCTTGAGAATTGCCGAGCATGTTCTTCCCTTTTGGTTTTCTAACTCCAGGTCTTTGCACATTTCATTGTAGTTTACTTGGTCTTCTCAAGCTGCTCTTTAAAATCCTCTGTCCAGCTCCTTTGCTTCATCATTTCATTCATTTGCTTTAACTACTCTACATTCAAAAGCAAGTTTCAGAGTCTCTTCTGACATCCATTTTGGTGTTTTCTTTCTTACCAGTCTTTTTAATGACTTTTTGCTTTCTTAATGTATGATTCCTTGATATCATTTCACAACTCATCTGGTCTTCAGTCGTTAGAGTTCAACGAGTCACATCTATTCTTGAGATGGTCTCTAAATTCAGTTGGGACGTATTCAAGTTCCTACTTTGTCTCTTGTGGGCTTGTTCTAATTTTCCTCAGTTTCAACTTGAACTTGCATATGAGCAATTGGTAGTCTGGTTTTGTAGTCAGCCCCTGTCCTTTTTCTGACTGATGACGTTGAGCTTCTCCATCATCTCATTCCACAGATGTAGTCGATTTGATTCCTGTGTAATCCATCTGGCAAGGTCACTGTATAGTTGCCATTTGAGTTGCTGAAAAAAGGTATTTGCAATGAAGAAGTTGTTGGTCTTGCAAAGGTCTATCATGCTATCTTTAGTGTCATTTCTATCACCAAGTCCACATTTTCCAACTACCGATCCTTCATTGTTTCCACTTCACATTCCAATTACCAGTAAGTATCAATACATCTTGATTGTATGTTTGATCAATCTCAGACCACAGAAGTTGATAAAAATCTTCAATTTATTCATCTTTAGCATTAGTGGTTGGTGTGTAAATTTGAATAATAGTTTTATTAACTGGCCTCCCTTGTAGGGGTATGGATATTATCCCATCACTGAGAGCATTGTACTTTAGGCTAGATTTTGAAATGTTCTTTTTGACCATGAATGGGACACCATGCCTCCTTAATTTGTCGTTCCTGGCATAGAAAAGACCATATGATTGTCCGATTCAAAATGGCCAATACCAGTCCATTTCAACTCACTAATGCCTAAGCTATTAATCTTTATGTGTTCCATTTCATTTTTGATGACTTCCAATTTTCCTAGATTCATATTTCATGCATTCCATGTTGCAATTATTAATGGATGTTTGCAGCTGTTTTTTTCTTATTTTGAGTCATGCTACATCAGCAAATGAAGGTTCCAAGAGCTTGGCTCCAACTACGTCCTTAAGGTCAATTCTCATTTGAGGAGGCAGCTCTTCCTCAGCCATATTTTGAATGCCTTCCAACCTGAGGCGCTCATCTTCTGGCACCATATCAGACAATGGTCCACTGCTATTCATAAGGTTTTCGCTGGCCAGTTTTTTCAGAAGTAGACCGCCAGGTCCTTCTTCCTAGTCTGTCTCAGTCTGGAAGCTCCACTGAAACCTGTCCACCATGGGTGACCCTGATGGTATTGGAAATACCAGTAGCATACTTCCAGCATCACGGCAGCACACAAGTCACCACAGTACGACAAACTGACAGAGAAGTGGTGGATATAATATATTACAGTAAAGTTTATGTCATGAGACTATATATTAACATATAAACATTTTATACAGATTATATATTCTATATTAATATGTACTTTATATTATATATAATTTTATTGGTTCAGTGCTTGAATTCTTGCCTTTCATGTGGAAGACCCGAGTTCAATTCCAGCCAATGCACCTCATGAACAGCCATTACATATCTGTCACTGGAGGCTTTGACACATCTGTCAGTTTGTCGTACTGTGGGAGCTTGTGTATTGCTATGATGCTGGAAGCTATGGCACCGGTCTTCAAATACCAGCAGGGTCACCCATGGTGGATAGGTTTCAGCTGAGCTTCCAGGCTAAGACAGACTAGGAAGAAAGATCTAGCAGTCTACTTCTGAAAGAATTAACCAGTGAAAACCATATGAATAGCAGTGGAACATTGTCTGATATATGCTGGAAAATGAGCCCCTCAAGTTGGAAGGCACTCAAAATACAACTGGGGGAAGAGCTGCCTCCTCAAAGTAGAGTTATGCTTGGTAAAGTAGAGGGTCAGCAAAAAAAGAGGAAGATCCCCAATGAGATGAATTGACACAGTGGCTGCAACAATGAGTTGAAGCACAGCGATAATCGTGAGGATTGCACAGGACTGAGCAGTGTTTCGTTCTGTTGTGCATAGGGTCACTACGAGTTGGAATTGACGGCACCTAACAACAACAACAACATGATGCTGAACAGGTTTCAGCGGAGCTTCCAGACTTAGACAGGTTAGGAAGTGTCTTAGTCATCTAGTGCTGCTGTAACAGAAATACCACAAGGGGATGGCTTTAACAAAGAGAAGTTTATTCTCTCACAGTCAAGTAGGCTACAAGTTCAAATTCAAGGCATCAGCTTCAGGAGAAGGCTTTCTCTCTCTCTATTGGCTCTGGAGGAAGGTCCTTGTCATCAGTCTTCCCTTGGTCTGGGAGCATCTCAATGCAGGAACCTCAGGTCCAAAGGACACACTCTGCTCCTGGCACTGCTTTCTTGGTGGTATGAGGTCCCCATGTCTCTCTGCTCGCTTCTCTCTTTTATATATCAAAAGAGATTGGCTTAAGACACTACCTAATCTTATAGGCCTCATCAATATAATTGCCACTAATCCATTTTATTACATCATAGTGATAGGATTTACAACATACAGGAAAATCACATAAAATGGTGGACAATCACACAATACTTAGAATCATGGCCCAGTTAAGTTGACAGATATTTTTGAGAGACACAATTCGATTGATGACAGGAAGCAAGGCCTGGAAATCTACTTCCAAAAACCAGTCAATTTAACCCTATGGTTCACAATGGTTAAGTCCGAAATGCATCATGGGGATGGCGCAGGACCAGGCAGTGTCTCATTCTGTTGTGCATGGGGTTTGCCATGGGGTCAACTTGATGGAATCAAACAACAACAACATATTGATATATGAATATATACATATTTTCATCTTGTCATGAGTTGAAATATCTGTTCTTTCTCCTCTGCACATGACCTAAAGATAACTTTTTGTTTCCAAAAAAAGGGCAGAGAGTCAGGGAGGGGAGAATTGGGAAGAACAGAAAAAGTAGAGGTTGGAGAAGCGGAGCATTCCATAGCTCAGTACCTTTTAAAACACAGCTTTGATCTCAGCAAAACGATTTTAAGATATGTTAGACTGCGATTTCTTCCGAGAAGGCCTGTGAGAAAACCACTTCATATGTTATTAAATAACTGTCCGACTATTCAAATATATCTGAACTATTCAAAAGGAAAAAAGTGCTAAACATTTTTCAGAACTCCAGGGACCATGATTTTACATAAAAGGAAGTTATAAAGCCTAAATAAAGGGTGACCTTTGCCACTTGCTAAACTATAAAACTCTGTTTCCTTGGAACTTCACTTTCCACATAAATGAAACATTTATTGCTAGGGTTAAAGGGCTGAAGATAAACAGAATTAAACGTTGGGACAACCACAGGGTACTACTCTGCACAGTGCCATCACATTTTAAAGCCATAATGAACCTTGAGGAGAGAAATTAGAACAGCCAAGCAGCTTGAACTATGTATGTGGCTCTTGTGTCCTCTGGGTATGAGGGCAATGTACACACAGGTGCCTTTCAGACCCGCTTCATATTTCCAGTGAAAAGACCCCAGGAGACAAGGGGAAGGACCCTGACTTACAATTACCCTCTCCTCTTAAATCATCAGCTTCTTTGTCCTGGCGAGTGAAGAGCCGTCAGCATTCACATACCCCTTGATGTCTCCCGTTGTAAAAGAATAATGTAAACAAGAAAATCCAAACCCTCTCTAGACCCGTGCTTCACTCTGCTACTGATCCCTATCTCTGCTCAGCTTTATAGCACAAATTCTCTTGTGAGTTTTATCCATAAAATCTGTCTCCACCTTCTCACCTCCCATTCTCTCCCAAGTCTCCTGCTAACTTGTAACCTTGCTCCCACACTTACTGCCTGCAGTCAATTTTCTATAGCAGCCAGACCCATCTTTTTAAACACATATGTAATAATGTCACTCTTCCGCTCAAAATGTTTGCGTGGCTTCCCATGACACTCAGAATCAAAGCCAGTCTTCATCATGGCCTCCTAGGAGCCATGTGATCTGCTGGCTTTTCTGACCTCATCTCTGATAGTTCTCTCAGTCATTCCCTGGAGACCTCCTGCTGCGCCTTGAACATTCCACACTCATTCTTACTTCTGTCGTGTACTTGCTGTTCCTGCTACCTGGAATCCTCTTTTCCAATATCAGTCTAGGATTTCTTCCCTAAACCCATGTAGACCTCTGCTATACAGCCACCTCAGAGAGGAACCTTTACTGATCTATCTCAAAGAGACACATGCACGTCCTTCCTCACTGCTGCTTTCTCCCCTCCTTGCTCTACTTTATTTAAAAAAAACTTCTCTGCCATCGAGTCATTTCCGACTCACAGGGATCCTACAGGACAGAGCAGAACTACCCCCTACAGTTCCCAGGGAGTGGCTGTTGGATTCAAACTGCCACCCTTTTGGTTACCAGCCAAGCACTTAACCACTGTGCAACCAGGGCTCTGTTTTTGCAAAGTTTTGGAGTTAGAAAACCAAAAGGAAAGAACACACCTGGCATTTCTCAAGCTGAAAAGAACTGAAGAAAAAATTCAAGCCTTGAGTTGCAATACTGAAGGATTCTATGGGCAAAAAATTAAACAACAAACAAAGCATAAAAAAAAGTTGGAAGGAATACGCTAGTACCAAAAAGCTGCACTGAAGGTATAGGTGAAAAACAAGACTCGGGGAACTGATGGAATACCAACCGAGATGCTTCAATAAATGGGTAACATTTCGAAGAATGGGAATTCCAGAACACTTACTTACGCTCGTCTGCAACCTGTACATAGGTCAAGAGGCAGGAGTTCCAACAGAACAAGGGGATACTGTGTGGTTTAAAATCAGAAAGGTGTCCATCAGGTCTGCATCCTCTCACCATACTTATTCAATCTGTATGCTGAGTAAATAATTCAAGAAGCTGGACTATATGCAGAAGAATGCGGCATCAGGATTGGAGGAAGACGCATTAACAGCCTGCGATATGCAGATGACACAACCCTGCCTGCTGAAAGTGAAGAAGACCTGAAGCACTTACTGATGAAGATCAAAGACCACAGTCTTCAGTATGGATTACACCTCAACATAAAATTTTTTTTTTTTTAAGAAAACAAAAATCCTCACAACCAGACTGATAAGCAACATCATGATAAACAGAGAAAAGATTGAAATTGTCAAGGATTTCATTTTACTTGGATCCAAAATCAACATTCAGGGAAGCAGCAGTCAAGAAATCAAACAATGTATTGCATGCGTTGTTTAAATCTTTAGAGTGTTAAAAAGCAAAGGTGTCACCTTGGGGACTAAGGTGTGCCTGATCCAAGCCATGGTGATTCCAACCCCCTTATACGCATGCAAAAGCTGGACAAGGAACAAGGAAGACCAAAGAAGAATTGATGCATTTGAATTATGGTGTTGGTAAAGAATATGGAATATATCACGCACTGCCAGAAGATCAAACAAATCTGTCTGGGATGAAGTATAGCCAGAATGTTCCTTAGAAGAGAGGACGGCAAGACTTTGTCTCACATACTTTGGACATGTTATCAGGAGCGACCAGTCCCTGGAGAAGGACATCACCCTTGGGAAAGTTAAGGGTCAGGGAAAAGGAAGAAGACTCTCAACAAGACGGATTAACACAGTGTCTGCAACAATGGGCTAAAACATAGCAATGATTGTGAGGATTGCACAGGAGCGGGAAACATTTCATTCTGTTATACATAAAGTCACTATGAGTTAGAACTGACTTGACAGCCCCTGACAACAACAACTAATTTTTAAAAGCACTGCCAAAAAAATGATAGCATAATGTCTTAATGAGAATCATGAAGGACAGAAGAATCCGTTAGACCAGGTTCTTGCTGCTTGGGAATTTGCGTGTATGTTGGAGGGGTCAGGAACTTCACCTTCCTTCAGTTGCACTATTGGGCTTATGATAGGCTTTACCTACATGTGGACATCTTAGGTCTCATAAATCCTGACTGTCGTTTTGCAAGAAAATATGAAATTGTGTTTATTCCTTCACCAATGAATATTTGCTTCCCTAATAGCAAATGTCAGGAGCTCTGGTGGCACGGTGGGTTATGCGCTCATCTGCTGAGAAGTCAGCAATTTGAACTCACCGGCCACTCTGCGGAATAAAAATGTGGCAGTGTGCTTCAGTAAAGTTTAACCCCAAAATGAAACCCATTGTTCTGGAGGCCATTCCAACTCATAGCAAACCCATAGGGCAGAGTAGAAATCAACTTTTCCCCTTGAGCAATTGTCTCAATATCAAGATATCCTGCCCATAGCTTCTTCCTGATCTCCCCTGGGTGTCTCCTCCCCCATCCCTACAGCTACCTTTCTGTACCTGCTCTGCTTCTCCCTGAAATGGGAATACAGCCTTCCCTCTCCTTTTTCTCAATGCACAACTCATATAAAATTATTGTGTGGATTTATTTTACTGAGCATTTGAGACCATTTGAAGGTAATTAAAGCAAAGATCGTGAAGCAGCCTAACATTAAGTATCAGATGTTGTTCTTGAAATCTAGCAGTTGTCCCCTGCCCTGGGGCATTTCTTGCTGGGGCCGTGCAGCTTCATGTGCAGGGTGCACACCTGGACTCCCCTGTTCCTCTGGAGAAGGTAGGGATGCAAAGAGACAGTGACATGCCAGGTTACTTGACCTCAATGCCTCTGTTGCCTCATTAGTAACAAGGAGAGCCTAAGACTCTTCATAGAAATAACAGCATCAGTTATTACCCTTTGCTGTCTCTCTGCTCTGCCTGCCCCAGTGTGCTGGGAGTTTCCTTACAGCTTTGTTAATAACACTGAAAAAAATCAAAAGCAGACTAAATGTTTATTACTAGGGGATTTGTTAAATACTAAATAAGATACATTCATGAGCTAAACTACAGTGCAATCATAAATAATGATCAAGATGTATTTGCATAAAAATTAATATAGTGTTAAGTGTTAAAAACAGATTACTTAACAGTATACGTAGCATGATCCTATTTTACATAAATATATATATATAGATATATAATCATTTTATGGAGGAAAAAACCTGGTTCAAATAGATACCCTAAATATATATATACCCGTGGTTTTCTCTAGGATTATGATGTGGGATTTCAAATAACATTTTTAGGGAAGTGTGTGCATATATAATATGAGTATATATTTAGGTATGTGTACATATATACAAAGATCGAATAATAAATGATCAAGTAACAAAAATGAATAAAAGAAAAATTACAATCAGGGAAAATATTTATACTATATAGTATAGTCAACAGATAAGTAACCTTAATATATACATAGTTCTTACAAATCAGTATGAAAATATACAACACCTCAAACAAAATGATATAAACAGGCAATTTAAAAACAAGAAATAAAATTATATGGTAAAGTGCTCAGCTTCATTTGTCATCAAAGAAATACAAATCAGTAATTAATGTCACTGAATTGTACAGGTATTACGGTTGGATTGATGTATGTTTTGCTGTATATAGTCTCAAAAACAACAAAATAAATTAAAAAAGTACAAATTAAAGCAATTAGATACTTTTTCACATCTCAAATTTAAATTTTCAAAATGGAAAATGTCCAGGATTTATCAACACTAGGAAGAAACAGATATAGTCATATGTTACCTATGAAGTGTACATTAAAGCAATCTTTCTGGTAACAAATTTTTTTAAACACTAACAATATTAATACCTTATTGATACAACAATTTCAATCCTAGAAATTTTTACTAAGAAAACCATCGAGATAGACAAAGATATAAAAATATATTTGTCACAGAAACAAAATTTAAATGACTGATTAGATACATTGTGGGACATCCATAAAATGGAATATATGTTTAAAAAAATTTAAAAGTCTAAGAAAATGCTCATAAAATAATGCTAAGCATAAAAGAAAATGAGATAACAATGTGACTCTATATTCTTTAAAATAATACTTGCAAAGTTAAAAAGGACTGGAATCACATTAGTAAGTCTTTTTGTGCATGGCCAAATATGGTAATTTGTATTTTATTTTGTGTGTATTTTCCAAATTTTTTTCTTATTGGTTTTATAAAGGGTGTATTAGATTTCTACTGCTGCAGCAAGCTATCACAAATTTGGTCACTTAAACAGCACAACTGTATTATTTTGTAGTTCTGTAGGTTAAATATCTGATATAGATCTCACTGGAGCCCTGGTGGCGCAGTGGTTAAGAGCTCAGCTGCTAACCAAAAGGTCGGTAGCTCGAATCCACCAGTGGCTCCTTGGAAACTCTATGGGGTAGTTCTACTCTGCCCTGCAGAGTTGCTATGAGTCGGAATCAACTCGATGGCAACAGATACGGACTAAAATCAAGGTATTTATTGGCAAGGCTGTGTTCCTTTCTGGAGGCTCTAGGGGAGAGTGCATTTCTTTGCCCTTTCTAGCATCTAGAGGCTACCTACATCCCTTGACTCATGGTCCCCCTCCTCTATCTTTAAAACCAGCAATGATATGTCAAGTCTTCACATCACATCACTCCAACCTCTTCTTCTTCTTCCCTCTTTGTTTTTAAGGACCCTTGCGATTACATGGAGCCCTGGTGGTGCAGTGGTTAAGAGCTCAGCTGCTCTTAACAGCAGTTAAGAATCCACTTAAGGTTAGCTGTTCAAATCCACCAGCTGCTCCCCACCAGCCACTCCTTGGAAACCCTATGGAGAAGTTTTACTCTGTCCTATGGGGTGGCTGGAAACCCTGGTGGTATAACAGTTAAGTACTACGGCTGCTAACCAAGAGGTCAGCAGTTCGAATTTGCCAGGAGCTCCTTGGAAACTCCATGGGGCAGTTCTACTCTGTCCTATAGGGTCACTATGAGTCGGAATCGACTCGATGGCAATGGGTTTGGTTTTTCTGGTTTTGGATGGGGTGGCTATATCCTATAGGGCCTCTATGAATTGGAATCAATTCAACCATAGCAGGTTTGGTTTTGTGATTACATTGGACCCATCCAGATAATCCAAGATAATCTCCACCTCAACGTCAGCTGATTAAAAACTTTAATTCCCCTTTGCCATGTAACCTAATATACTAACTGGTTCCTGGGATGAAGACATGGACATTGTTGTCTTATCTTCTTTTATCCCTAGCATTATTTTGTAAACATTTTCTTAAACCTTTACTTTTTAAAAAACATGTCTGATTTTATGTAAATTCCACAATTTAGTCTAAAGAAAAGAACACAGCTCCACCAAAAAATGCCTTGATTGTAGCCTACTGTTCTTATTGTTGTTAGGTGTTCAGACTCATAGCAACCCTGTGTACAAGAGAGCAAAACACTGCCCGGTCCTGTGCCATCCTCACAATACTTGTTATGCTTGAGACCATTGCTGCAGCCACTGTGTCAATCCATCTTATTGAGGGTCTTATTCTTTTTCGCTGACCCTCTACTGTACCAAGCATGATGTCCTTCTCCATGGACATGTCCTTCCTGATAATATGTCCAAAGTAGTGAAAAGTCTTGCCATCCTTGCTTCTAAGGAGCATTCTGGTTGTGCTTCTTCCAAGACAGATTTTTTATTCTTCTGGCAGTCCATGGTATATTTAATATTCCTAGCCAAGATCATAATTCAAAGGCATTGTTTCTTCTTTAGTCTCCCTTATTCATTGCCCAGTTTTCATATGCATATGAGGCGACTGAAAACACCATGGCTTAGGTCAGGTGCACCTTAGTTCTTACAGTGACGTCTTTGCTTTTTTATACTTTAAAGAGGTCTTTTGCAGCAGGTTTGCCCAGTGCAACGTATCATTTGGTTTCTTGACTGCTGCTTCCATGGGCATTGATTGTGGATCTAAGTTAAATGAAATTCTTGCCAACTTCAATCTTCTCCCTGTTTACTATGATGTTGCTTACTGGTCCAGTTGTGAAAATTTTTGTTTTCTTTATATTAAGGCGTAACCCATACTGAAGGCTGTAGTCTTTGATCTTCATCAGTAAGTACTTCAAGTCCTCTTCATTTTCAGCAATCAAGGTTGTGTCATCTGCATAATGTAGGTTGTTAATGAGTCTTCCTCCAATCCTAATGCTGCTTTCTTCATCATGTAATCCAGTTTTTTGCTCCAGGTTATTTGCTCAGAATAAATATACAAATATTGGATAAAAAGCAGCAAATGCTATTTCCACATAAACATAAGTTCCATGTACTGAGATGTTCATGAAGAGAGTTAAGTCAAAATTGGTATCTTGTGCTGGGAAAAAAAAAAAAATCAAGAATCTATTGGAAAGTATGACCAGGATGTAAGCTATTTTCCCATTGGCCCAGAGCAGCCTCGATGAACCATTTTTTGAACGTCACTCTGGACAGATTCTCAAGGAAATGAGTTTCAAGGAAATTACTGACAACATACTAAGAAGGAACTACTTCTTCATTCTTAAACGGTTCAATTTGTTTTAAACTAGATTGTATCTCTTTATTTCTTAAGCAAAATTGTTAACTGGTTTACAATTTTATTTTAGTAAATGCTAATTTTTAATATTAAAATTATAAATGACTTGATGTTACACATTAATTTATCCATTACAAACCTTTTTTAGTTAACCAAAAACATAAACCCTAAACTTTTCAGACACTTGGAAGCAGATACCAAAAATTCACTTGCCGTGCCTGTAATAAATATCCTGGCCTTCAGGGTGAGTCTCAGAGACTAATCCCTGCTTGTTGTTGCTAGTTTCTACTGAGTCCGCTCTGACTCACGGTGACCTCATGTACAAAAGAACAAAATGTTGCTCAGCCCTGTGTCATCTTCGTGGTTGTTGATATGCTTAAGTTCATTTTTGTGGCCACTGTGTACAGTGAATGGCTTCCAACCTAGGAGGTTCATCTTCCAGCACTATGTCCAACAATATTCTGTTGTAATCCATAGGGTTTTCATTGGCTGATTTTTGGAAGCTGATCACCAGTTCTTTCTCCCTGGTCTGTCTTAGTCTGGGAGTTCCACTGAAACCTGTCCACCATGGGTGACCCTGCTCCTATTTGAGATACCAGTGGCATTGCTTCCAGCGTTATAACAACATACAAGCCACCACAATATGACAAACAGATGGGTGGTAGAAACCTTATTAAGAGTCAGTAAATATCACAGAGTTTTTACCTAAGGAATATTATCTTTTATTTTAAATAGGTGCCTGAATGGAGGCAGAGGATTGGACTTTCGAATTTTCAAAGTCCCTGTAAGATTCGGGCTGCCAGAGTGGCCTTTATTGCCCCAATGGGGAGAACAGGACTGACTTAGGAATCATCCTCTGACTTGGTATTTCTCATGGCCATTCACTGTCTAGTGGCCATGAGCCCAACACAGGGCATTCTGCAGGCCTCCTGGGCTCTAGGAGATGGCATGGGAGAAATCCACCTCCCACATTCACACCTCACCTTCCTGACTTGGAAAACACCTTCAGTTAATGAGCAAATCTGGCATCTGTCAGGTTTTTATAAGCAAGCATTTCACAAGGTTTACAGAAAAGTAAAGTAAACAGAGCTCTGAGTAACAAAAGAGTGGCGTTTATGCATTCTTTGATTCACTTTAAAGGGTGGTATAAACTGACTTTTTAACCAAGCATTAGGCAAGATCTGGGCCCAAGCCATTCTATAATAAACAGTGACATGGCTATATTAAAATATTTACTTAGTGTGCTAAAGTGACTTATAGGAAGAGTGGCTACTACATAGAAGGCCTAAGTATTAAGGTGTCAGGTGCCACAGGCGGCATAAATATTCCATGTGCACTTGTTTATAGGAAAACCCCATCTGGATTCGGCTAAAACGGCAGGCACCCTGGTGACCCCAGTTTTGCTATTGGAAAATATAACACAAGTGTTCACTCATCTAGAATAACTACAGTGCTAAGTGCCAAATGACAGATGGGAGGGGATTGGCTTTTCTCAATAAAATCCAGGCACTCCATTGTGAAAGGTTTCATTGTAAGGGCTTCTGGGCATTTATAGATTCTTGAGTAGATGTGCAACTAGACTAGGCAAGGCTCAGGGTCAGGCTGACCAGAGCATGCCTGTTCAGGATAGCTTTGCCTACACACATCCATCCAAGCTGGGCAGGAGTTGGAAGGCTTAGCCTGGGATAGCCCATTAACAACAACAGCATCCACCCCCACGCGCACCCCTGCTTTGCCCCCGCCTTAGTTATGGTGGATAGTGACCAGGCAGTAGGCTGGAAAACAAGCCTGATGTAATCAAAAGAGCAGAGCATTCAAGACAAAAAAAAAAAAAAAAAATCTGAGTTTGGAGCTCTGCTTTGCCACTTGCTTGACTACAACCTTTAGGGTTAGAACTGGGGAAGAGAGAAGGCAATGCCTATTGCAGGCACTGATCCAGATGCTCTTTACGTGTTACCTCACTGAGTACTAACATCAGTACTACAAGGCAGGTAGTACTTCTCCCATCCTACAGACTCACAGAGCAGGCTAAGGATGATTTCAGGGAGAGAAAGGCCTTCCTAGGTCAGCCTTGATCATCCAGCACGGGAACAGATCCCCATCTTCTCCTACGGTGATCCAATTGTGGTGGGAGCGGTGAATTAGAGCTGCCCTGCAGTACCCACACTTCAGAGAGAAAAGACCTTTGTGTGACACCATGCCTACCCAATTTTGTAAGAGTGCAGACAGACAGAATCTAAATTGAAACTAAACTCCTAACCGAAAACTAAAAATTCTCTGTGATTGGATAAAGCAGCTCCCTCAACCCCCACTGCAACCCACCCCCAAATGAATTTTACTTGTAGATTTCTTTTCACTCATCTGCTCACTCAACAAAGAGGTAAGGGGCACCTAATATGCACAGAGCCCTTTCTAGACGATGAAGATACACCCATAAGTAAAGTCCCTGTTTTCATGTAGCTGGCCTTCTAGGGTGAGGAGACAAAAAATGTATGATTGACTAGATACTTCACATTGTTTCAGGTAGTGATAAGGAAAGAAAAATTAAGCAGGACCTGTGAATAAAGAATGACTAAGAATGCCATTTTAGAGAGGGTAGCCAGGTAAACCAAAAATATTAGCTTAAAAGGCTTGGAAATTAGAGAAAAATATTTTAATCTCATTTTCTATCTTTAGCATCATAGCCCAAAGTTTAAACAAATCAATTCCATCACGACATGAAAGGAACAATACTGAACTGAGAGTTACTTAAGATTCTGGTCTAAGCTTTAACATTAATTTATGTGGCCCAAAGAAATTTATATCACTTCATAGATGGGGAAGTGGAGACCTAAAGAGGTAATATATATATATATATATATATTTCTGTATATTTAGAACTATGCTGCCAATATAGTGGATGTTTACATTTATTTTAATAAAACTTAAAAAAAAAATTCAGTTCTTCAGTTACACTAGCTACACTTCAAGTGCTCAACAGCCACATGTGGCCAGTGGCGACTGTCTTAGACAGAAGAGACTACAGAAAATTTCCATTGTTGCAGAAAGATCTCTTAGACAGCCCTGTTTTAGAGCTTGGCAGATTTTGTTAGTTCTTGGGGAGAAGAAGCAACTATTTCCTTATACATTTTCTGCTTCTACCAAATGATTTGGCACCTTAGAGAAAAATCGTGGTTATGATTCAAGAATGTTATTCCCAGCCAAGTTGTTTTTTATGTGTGAAAACAATAAAATGCTTGTGAAATTATACCATCCATGACTCCTTCTTGAAAGAAACAACCTGAAGTCAAACTTGAACTAAACGAGCGGCAAAGAAAAGAGCCCAAGAGTGGTAAAGTCAGAGGGCGAAAGACTTGATAGAGTGCACCAAAAGCAATTATAGAGAAAGATCCATCTAAATGAATATGTTTACAAATTAAATGCAACCTCCTCTAGAAAATTCAAAAACATATAAAATGTTTTTAACATATAGCCTGGATATTAAAATAAGGCAAATTGATAAAATTGTATAATAATACTCAAGTGGATATTGACAATAAAGTGGAGCAACTAACCGAGTCATGGTTGGGGTACAAATGGGTACAACTCTTCAGTGTGTACTGAGCACCTTGACTGCTCTGACCCTATTATTCTACTTCTAGAAAACCATCGTAAGAACAGAATAAAGAGTACAAATAAAGATTTGTCTATACAGAATGTCATTGCAGCACAATGTACAGTCTCCCCCAAAAATGAAAATCAAAGAGGAATAATTAAAATCCCAGTACATTCACAAAATATAATATCATGCAGCCATTAAAAATCATGATGGTGAAAAAATGCTTACGATATGAAATTAAAGGCAAAAAGCTAACATTTAGTCAATGCTTAGTAGTCAAGTGCTTAGCCAATTACACCCCGCAAGGATTCCTTTACTGAAAGAAAGGCCTTGTGATCTGCTTCTGAAAGAACACAGCCTTGAAAACCCTATGGAGCACAGCTCTCCTCTGACACACATGGGGTTGCCCTGAATTGGAATCGACTTAAAACAACTGTTTTTTTTTACTTCTGTTGGTTTCATTTACCTCTCAAAATATCTATAAGCAGTCAGTACCAATATTATCCCCAATTTACTGGTGGGGAAACAGAGCCTTATGGTCGACTTGCCCCAGGCCCCACAAGTCACTAAGCCACAGAGCCAGATCATGAATGCAGATTCTCCTGCCCCAAAGCCCCTCCCACAAGACTCTAAGCGGCATGTTCTCAACCATATAAAAGAGTGTCTGCACATTTAGAAAAAATCCTGATTGGAAATATGCCAAAACCTTAACAGTGGCGAGGTTACAGATCACTTTTATTTTCTTATTCACATTCATCTCTATTTTTAAATCATTCTAGCAATGAACACTATTTGATAATCAGGAAAAGAAAACTTTAATGAAAAGAGAGGCTCTCGCCATCATGCACAGATTTGTACATCAAGGGGGAAAAATAATAATTCAACAAGGCCAAGCTAAAAATGGAATTCCCAAGTGTTGCCTGGAAATTAGTGGGAGTTCAAAGGAGTTAAATAAAAGATGGAAAATTGGAGCTGTGCCACTGCTAAATCTTTAAGCTCTTCCAAAGGGTTTCTGTTTGCAGTTGGTTTCTATCTCGGCCCTCTGCTTAACTGATGAACATTACACAATGACTGAGAAGTCAGGAGCCGCTTGGAGGCTCTACGCTTATGAGTCTGTTTAGTTGCTGTTGTTATTTTACTCTAATGAATTTGTTTATTGGCCTACCAAACTAATTTACTATCGGCACAGCCTTTTATTTCTCTCACTTCTGTTATTATTATTTTTTACATCAGGCAACACTTTGTTGAACAAACCTGACCGTGAAGAATGCCTGCTGGCACGTTGTCCAAGAAGTCTAGCAGAAGTTTGTATGATTATCTTTATGAGTAAGTACAGTTTAGTCTAGTTTCTTTTTTGTTGAATAACACCGTCACACAGAGTCCCCCAACAATTAGGAGAGTCGGTTGTACCTTTGATTGGGTGTTTATCAACCATCGTGGCCTAAGAGGTCATAGAAGATAACTTCAACCACTGCAGCGAAACCATCACAAAGTCATGCATCTATTTGTCATCCTCATTACCACATTTGAGCTCGTCAGTAGTTTCTCTGCAGTGTGCTGTGGGCCTGGTCCAGTGCTGTCATCCATAGTCAATATTAAGATCCAGGGAGGCAAATTCTAGCCTCTGAATTCAGAATGGAAAAATGCTCTGGAGAGTGGAATATTAATTATTTAAGCCTTGAGTAATTAATTTCTCTGGGCCTCTCCATGATCTAAATTTCTATTTCAGTCTCCTTGCCCTTTAGACCCAACACAACAACTCATGTGGGAGGAAGAATGGGATAATGTAAAAAGCTCAGGCTTTGGAGTCACCCAGACCTAGGTTTTAATCCTGCTCTGTCATTTACTAGATGACTAGATTTACTTTAACAAGGTCTTTAACTGCTCTGAGTCTCATTTTCCTATGGATCAGAGTGTTGGTATTAAGATTCAAGAGATAACACATCTAAAATGCCTAGTATGATGCCTGGCTCACAACATGTGCTAAATAAATATGTCCTTCTCCCTATCCTCATCACCCTCAGAAATATACCCACCCCCAATGAGATCTCCTTGGGACGTGCAGACAGTAAGTAGTTTCAAGCCGTGGTTCTTTATTATTACTAAAATCATACTTGAGGAAGAGAGTCTGAAGTAAAACACCTTCCATCTATAGGGAATGGAACTCCCATGCTATGTTGTGCCCTAAAGAAGTAGGCTGTAAACCACCCATGGACATCAGCACACGTTTTCAGCACACTGAGATGACCCAACCTGGTGGCACCAGCATCGGAGACAGTGCCTCAGATGACTCAAGGCCCATTCTCTTCCCTCCTGGTCCTCATCCTGTGTCCAGGGCAAAAGATGCTGCTGAGTGTGCTTGCCTTTGTTTGTCCAGCCAGTGGCCCAAGCTCACTTGACTCGTCAACCCATTTCACTCACTTCATAGTACTGAGCATGCTTTGAAATGATCATAGCTTCCTGACCTTTTGTAGCAGGCAGGATAGGCGGGGTTATGCTCAGATAACAAGCAATGCCAAATTCTCAGTGGCCTGAAGTAACAAAATTGCATTTGTTACTCAGGATATAATTCATGTTATATGTTATATGTCCATTGCAGAGGGTCTGGAGGCCTGTTCCAAGATAGTTCCTACTCTGGGACTCAGTCTGATCCAGCATCCGCTCTATGTAACATCACCATTGTTCTTTTCTAAGACAAGTTCATGCTAGCTCTTGAAACTTAAACCTGGAAGTCAATACATCACACTTCAGGACTAAAATATGGCAAAACACTATGCTATAATTCGATATGGCAGGAGCGTGCACCACCACCCTGTGCCTTGAAGAATAAAGAAGACATTTCACAGTACGTCCCTCACATACCTGAAATATATATGAATCAGGTAATATTATCCCCATTTTAAAGATGAATATGTGTCTTAGAGGCGATGTGGCTTTGTTAAGGCCATGGAAAACAGTGCCTGACATTTAGTAGATAATAAGTACTTATTGAACGAATGAGTGAAGGCATGTGTGAATGAATGAAAAGGTAAAATTATTAAATCCAGGCTTCAAACACAGGAGACCTTATTCTTGATACAGGACTCTTTCTGTTTCAGTCATACCACTTCCCAACTCCCCTCTGGCCCCTGCCTGAATCCAGGCTACTAACAATCATCTTTCATCCCAGGAAGGTGTCTGGGTTTTACTTCTCCGTGTTTGTAAAATAACTTGGATTCACTGCGTTCTAAAACAGCAGATAATAAATAACTCCACTGCAATAAAACACAAACATGTGCACATACACTTGTAGATATGTAAAACTATCCAAATTATAATTAGAGAAACAACAAAATAGGTAGTTTAAGTAAGTAATAATCCATATAATTTGGACTAAAAACTTGTTACCAAAGAAAGGAGATAAAGTGGCAAGGATGCCTGAGGCTCCACACTGTTATTATCTTGAATTTCAGTTCACATTGGCAGTGATACCCAGGTTGCAAAAGTGTTACTGCCCTGAAGAGATACGTGTGACCTCCGGAGTTCAACTAAGAAACCAGAAGACTGGAGAAATGAAAAACAAGAGAGAGACAGAGACAGAAAAACAGAGAAACATTGAGAGAGAGAGAGTAAGAGTGAGAACAGAGAGCATTTGACTGAAAACTCCTTTAGTACCAGGGAGAACAGAGAGAAAGAAAATTCCTGATCTATGAGGATCAAAAACTGCACATGAGCCAAATCCATCTGTTGAATGTTGAAAGTGACAAAATGCAGCTCAGAGAGAGAATGCACTGAATCATTAAAAAAAATTCCTAAGAAACTTAACAAGTACATCTAGACACTGCTCAAGTATGCACTCTGATGGCTCATGGAAACATCTTGGGGAAGTGATTCAAATGGCCTGGAAAATAGGGCCTTCTGGCTGGGATGATTCACCAGTGGGGGACACAGCAGGAAGTCGAGGTAACAGTAACCAGGAGTTTCTTGGGATTAGATAAAATCCTATAAATGTGCCTGTGCTAAGGTATCAAGGCATTTGGGTAATGGCATGGGAAGGGGACGGATGAAAGAAACAAAAATCGGTTACTTCCTTTTCAAAGTTTTATTTATTTTAGATGGATAATACAGTCACCTGGTTCAAAATATTAAAAGTACCGGGTGGCACACCGTGAAGTCTCCCACAATGAAAAGCTGGTCCCTCTACTTCTGTGCCAGCCACCCAGTTTCCCTTCCCAGAATCAACGATCAATTCTTAGTGTATTCTTCCACACATATTTTTGTGCATATGTAAGCAAAATTTTTTTTTAATTTTCCTCCTTTTTATTCAAATATCAACCTACTATTCAAACTATTCTGTACTCTGCCTTTAAAAATAGAGCTTGGGAGACGGAACCAACATGGCCCTTTGGACAGAAGCACCATGTCGTCCCTCTGCAGCAAAGACCCAAAAAACTAAGTAAAACAGATACAGATGTCAACCCTGGTACCCTAAACACCAAATGAAGGAATAAAGAACTCAATCAAGTACCGAATGGAGTAAGAAACTGACAGAGAACAGAGAATGAGGAGAGTTACAGAGTGGAAGTACCCTACCAGCTAACACAGCACAGACTCATCATCTTGGGCTACAGCCACCAAGGAACACAGGCAGGGAGTACAGGAAGGCAACTTCACGGAGCTCCCAACAGGAGACAAGAGCACTCAGTAACCAGGGATACATGCTTTTCCACTCCCCTCCCCCGCCCTTATTCCCTCTGCATGGCCTCCACTCCTTTCCAACAGGCAATGGTCACTCCATCATAGAGATACCAGCGCACTGCCACCTGGATTCACCATCTTGGACCTCAGCCACCAAAGATTGTTGACAGAGAGTATGGGAAGGCAACTTCACAAAGCTCCCAACAAGAGACAGAGCGCCCAGTAAAGAGGGATACATGCTTTCCCACCCCTCGCCCTTCTTCCCTCTACACAGCCTTTGCTGCTTTCCAATGGGCTAAGCTGCTTGGCTGGAGAGGCACGAGCTCACTGCCACTGGGGTCTGCCCTGCCCCCACAATCTGGCCCTGTCAGTGCCATTTTTTTGGTTTATTTTTTTGGCTTTTTTCATTGTTTCTCTCTCTCCCTTCCTTCCTTCCTTTCCTTTCTCCCACTCAGCTAGCCCATTGTGCCATCTCCACCCCTTCTTGATGGGCTGTGACTTTTTGGTTTGTTTGCTTTGTTCTTTTTTTTTCTGTTTCTTCTTGCTCTCTCCTTTCCTTTCTGCCGCCCACCCAGCCTTGTGCACTGCCCCCACCCATTCTCAAGGGACCATGCTGCACCGCTCAGCTGGAGAGTCACTGCACTCGGCCTCCTGGGTCTGCACTGCCATCACCAATCAGTTCTCTCAGTGCCGTTTTATTTATTGTTTTTCTTTTGGTTTTTGTTGTTTCTTCTCTCTCTCTCTCTTCCTTTCCTTTCTCCCACCCATCTAGCCCCATGCACTGCCCCTCCTTCTTATCAGACTGTGCTGCACCACTCTGCTGGAGGGCCTCTGACATACGGCCTCCCTGGGTCTGTGTTGCACCCACAGGCCAGCTCCCTCAGTGCCATATTTTTTATTTTTCTTTATCGTCCCCCTTCTCCCTCCCACCTAGGCCTTGCACTGCCTCTGCCCCTTCCTGACAGGCTGTGCTATGCCACCCAGCAAGAGAGACATCAGCTCACCATCACCCCAATGCCCCCCAGCCCCTGACGGCCAGTTCCCCCACAATATTTTTTGTTGTTCTTCTTCTTGTTTTTATTTATTATTTATTTCTGTTTGTTGGTTGGTTGGTTTCTTCTCTCTCTTTCTCTTCCTTCTTTTCTCCTGCCAACCTAGCCCCATGCGCTGCTCATGCCTTTTCCATACAGGCAGAGTCGCACTGTTTGGCTAAAGCACCACTGGTACAAGGCCTCACCAAGTCTGCCCTACCCCCACCCACCGAATACTACAGTGCTGCCATTTTATTTACTTTCTTCTTGTCTTTTTTCCCTCATTTTTTCTCTCTTCTTTTTCTTCTTTCACCCACCCACTTACCTCTGCACAGCACTTCCTATCCTTTCCCTCCAGACTATCTACACCATGAGCTCCGTGCCGCATTCACAAGCAGCACCAACCCAGTCCCCTGGACCCCAACCTGCACTACCCCCGGCCCCACCCTGTCAGCCCCAATTCATGCCACAAATTACCCATTCCCACTCCTCCATCCCACTGGCCTGCTGCACTATAGCTGAATGGCTGGCCCTGCCCACCTGGAGACAAGCTGGTAAAAACTATCATGACCACAGACAAGCAAACAACAAAGAATGTCAAACCTGCTTGCACAGACATAACCAAATCAAACAAAAAAGCAGGATGAAACAAAGAAATATACCATCACTAAACAAAGAAAATAATTTCTGAATGTCCCCAAGACAGTAGACAATATCAAAACATATTAAAAAAAAAAAAAAAAAAAAAAAGGACAGGATGGCTCAAGAAAGAGTCCAAAATGAAACACCCGATGACATTCTGGTAGAAGAAAAGGCACTGGAACTATCAGATAGGGAATTCAAAACTCTAATATTCAGGGTTCTCCAACAGATGAAGGAAAATGCAGAAAAAAAAAAAACAAGGAAAAAAAGACAAAATCATGTAAAAGATAGGCAAAGCAACAGGAAAATAATACAGGAACAAAATGTCAAAATAAACCAACAACTAGAAATAATACAAAAATAGCAATTAGAAATCCTAAAGATAAAATTTCAGAAATGGACATTGCCACAGAAGATTTTAGGAGCAAATTTGAAACAATGGAAGACAGAATCAGTGAAATTAAAGACAATCCTTGGATACAAATTTGTTTGAGGAAAAATCAGACAAAGGGATGAAGAAAAATGAATAAATCCTGAGAACAACATGGGACAAATCAAAAGCAAAAATTTGTGTGTGATCAGAGTTCCAAAACAGGAGAAGAAAACAGAAAACACAGAGAGGATCACTGAAGTTTTCCTAACAGAAAACTTCTCTCATACCATGAAAGATGAAACATTGATCATTCAAGAAGCTCAATGAACTCATATAGGATAGACCCCCCAAAAATCACCAAGACATATCATAATCACACTCACTGAAACCAAAGACAAAGAAAGAATCCTGAGAGCAACTCGAGAAAAACCAAAAGTCACATACAGAGTGGAAACAATAAAATTAAGCTCTGATTACTCGGCAGAAATCATGCAGGCAAGAAGGCAATGGAATGACATATATAAAATCTTGAAAGAAAAAAATTGCCAAACCAAGAATAACATATCCTGCAAAACTCTTGCTCAAATATAATGGTTAAATTAGGACATTTCCAGATAAACAGAAATTAAGGGAATATGTAAAAACCAAACCAAACTTATAAGAATTATGAGAGCTCTTCAGTTAGTGAAGCAACAACATCAAACAACAGCCTGAAGCTAAGACGCACAACCACATCAGCTGGATACCAAGCTAGGTACCAAACTCTCAAGGATAAAACAAAACTAAAATATTTACAACAGGAAACCTGAGCGATCACTCTGTAAATGACAATTACTTGAGAACAATAAAAGTGGGAATGAACAGTATAGGAATAGAACTTTCAAATGGAGAGGAATATTCAAGGGGATATCAAGTAATAAAAGACTGGTTCAAACTTAGGAAGATAGGGATAAACTTCAAGGAAACCACAAAGAAAATTAACAAACCTACTCATAGAAATAAAAATAAAGAAGAAAAACATAAATCTCAGGTAAACACAAAAAAGGAATTCGGCACAAGAAAGTAAGAGGAGCAAAGAAAACATCAGCACCACAAAAATAAGCACTTCAAAATGACAGCAATAAAAAACCTATCAATAATCACACTGAACATAAATAGCTTAAATGCACCCATAGAGAGAGAGAGAGAGAGTGGCAGAATGGATTAAAAAAATAAAAAACAGGACCTATAAATACACTGTCTACAAGAGACATACCTTAGAAACAAAGACATAAATATATTAAAAACCAAAGGATGAAAAAATATGTATCGAGCAAACAGCAACCAAAAAAGAGCAAGAGTCGCAATACTGACCTCAGATGAAATAGACCTTAAAACAATATCCACCATAAAAGACAAAGAAAGACATTAAGTAATGATTAAAGGGACAGTCTACCACGGAGACATAACCATAATAAATATCTACACACCCAATGACAGGGCTCCAAAATACATGAAACAAATTCTAGCAGCACTGAAAAGAGAAATTGATAGTTCCACAATTATAGTAGGAGACTTCAACACACCAATCTCAGTAAAGCACAGAAAATCTGGAAAGAAACTCAGCAGATACAGAAGATCTAAAGGCCACAATCAACCAACTTGACTGCATAGACCTATTACAGAACACTTCATCCAACAGCAGCAAAGTACACATTCTTTTCCAACACACGTGGAACAATCTCCAGAACAGACCACATCTTAGGCCACAAAACAACCCTCAACAAAATCCAAAACATTGAGATAATACAAAGTATTTTCTCTGATCACAATGCCATCAAAGTAGAAATTAATAACAGGTAGAGCAAGGAAAAATATGAACTACATGGAAACTGAATAACACTCTGCTGAAAAACCAACGGGTAATAGAAGAAATCAGAGATGGAATAAAAAAATTCCTAGAATCAAACAAGAATGAAAACACATCATACCAAAACCTCTGAGACACAGAAAGGCAGTCCTCAGAGATCAACTTATAGCAACAGAAGTACACATCAAAAAAGAAGAAAGGGACAAAATCAAAACATTAGCTACACAATTTAAACAAATTGAAAGAGAACAACAAAAGAAGCCCACAGCCACCAGAAGAAAGGAAATAATAAAGATCAGAGTGGAAATAAGTGAAATAGAGACTAGAAAAACAATAGAAAGAATCAACAAAACCAAAAGTTGGTTCTTTGAAAGAACCAACAAAATCAACAAGCCCCGGCCAAACTGACAACAGAAAAACAGAAGAGGAGTCAAATAACCCAAATAAGAAATGAAATGGGGGACATTACAACAGGCCCAACTGAAATAAAAAGGATCATAACAGAGTATTATGAAAAATTATACTGCAACAAATTCGAAAACCTAGAAGAAATGAACAAATTTCTAAAACACACTAAATATCCAAACTAACACAAACTGAAGTTGAAAATCTGAATAGACCCATAACTAAGAGAAGAGATTGAAAAGGTAATAATAATAATAATAAACTCCCAACAAAAAAAAAGCCCTGGCCCAGGTGGCTTCACTGGCGAATTCTACCAAACATTCAGAGAAGAGCTTATACCACTACTACTCAAACTATTTCAGAATATAGAAAAGGAAGGAATACTGCCGAATTCACTGTATGAAGCCAGCATAACCCTGTTATCAAAACCAGGCAAAGACACTGCAAAAAAAAGAAAATTACAGACCAATCTCTCTCATGAATATAGATGCAAAAATACTTGACAAAATCCAAGCCAACAGAATTCCGCATCATATAAAAATATATATATATAGAAAGGTGCAGCCAACATGGCGCTATAGACAGAAGCACCACACCGTCCCTCCACAGCGAAGACTGGAAAAACTAAGTGCAGTAGAGACAAACGTCAATCCTGGAAACCTAAGCGTCAAATAAAGGAATGAAACACTCAACCAAGCACTGAATGGAATAAGAAACGAACAGAGAGCAGAGAGCGAGAAAGTCCCCTATCAGCTAACATGGCACTGATTTGCCATCTTGGACCCCTCAGGCACCAAGAACGGTGCACCGGAGTATGGGAAAGCAGTTTCACAGACCTCTCAGCAGAAGACAGAGCACCCGGGAACCAGTGATACATGTTTCCTACCCCCGACTCTTCTCTCCCCTACTCGGCCTCCACTGCTTCCTGGCAGGCTGCAGTCGCTTGGCCAGGGAGACTTGGACTCACTGCCACTTGGATTTGTCCCACCCCCACCAGCTGGCTCCTTCAGTGCGATTTTGTTGTTGTTGTTGCTTTTTCTTTCGGCTTATTTTTGTTTCTTCTCTCTCTTACCTCTTTCCTGTGTGCTCACTGGGGACTTTTTTTCATTTTCTTCGTTTCTCTGTTTCTTCTCTCTCTCTACTTTTCTTCTTTTCCTTTCTACCAAATACCTGGCACTGTGTGCCATCTCTGCTCCTTCTAGATGGGCTGTATAGTGCTCGTCATGGGGAGCCACTTCCCCAGTCCGCACCGCCAAGTCAGTGGTCTCCCTTGGGCTTTTTCTTTTCTCGGTTTCTTGTCTCTCTCTACCAACCTTCCCCTTTTTTCTCCTAAACACCTGGTGTCCTGTGGCATATCTCTTCCTTCTAGATGGGCTGTGCAGTGCCACTCAGCTGGGGAGCACCTTCCCTGGTCTGTGCCACCAAGCCAGAGGGCTCCCTTGGGGCATTTTTTCCTTCTTTTTTTCTTTGCTTGGTTTCTGATCTCTGTTTACCATCCTTCCCCTCTTTTCTCCTGAACACCTGCCACTGTGTGTCATCTTTGCTCCTTCTTGTTGGGCTGTGCAGCACTGCTTGGATGGGGGCCCACTTCCAGTGTGCTCCCTTGGGGCATTTCTTTTTCTTTCTTCTTTTTTCTTGGTTTCTTGTCTCTCTGTACCTTCCTTCCTTTCCTTTCTCCCAACCACCTGGTGACATATGCCTTTCTCTCTTTTTTTAATCTAGTTTCTTATCTCTGTCTCCCTTCCTTTCCTTTCTCTTGCCTACCTAGCTGTGTGTGCCATATATGTCCCTTCTTGATGGGCTGTGCTGCAGCACCCATCTAGAAAGCCACGAGCACACGTTTCCCCAGATCTGCGCCACTCCAACAGCAGGCTCCCTCAGCACTTTTTGTTTTTTGCTTCTCTCTCCTCTTTCACTTCTTTCCCACACCCACTTAGCTCCACACATCACATCCTCCCCTATCCCTCCTGTCTGCACCATGCACTGAAAACAATACAAGTAAAAATAATAGAGCTTGGGAGCAAACCATAAAATGAACACATATGAAAACCAGTGAAATACATGGGCAGTGCAAATGGAAAAAAGGCCTGGTGATTTCCTTCTGAATGTGCTGTTGAAAAACTTATGGGGCATAGTTCTATTCTGACACACAAGGAATCACCATGAGTCATAGTCTACTTGACGGTAACTGGTTTCTGGTTTTTAAGTACAAAGAAAAAAATTAATTGAAGTAACTTTTGAGCCCAGTATATGCTGACTCTGCACCTTAGTGGGATATGCTTTAAGATAAGAAGAACTGTAAAGATCTGATTTTATGCAGTTTATTTGTTGTTTGGTAGTGATATAGTGTAGTTGTTCTGAAACTATCTGGACTGTATTAAAGGATAGAAAAAATAAATAAATTGATGTAGTCAGAAATCAGGGGTTCTTTTCTAAGTGAAGGAAGTTAAAAATATGAGGAAGGTGAGGAAGAACCCTTTGATGTTGGATTAAAATTAGGAGTATTAATATAAACTATCTCTATGCACTGACTAGGTCTGAAATTATGGCCACCCCAGAAGCAATGAGCACATAAAGTGAGTGTTCGGTGGTTTCTAAATTCTGTTGTTGTTAGGTGCAATCAAGTCACTTCTGACTCATAATGACCCTATGTACAACCGAACAAAACACTGCCCAGTCCTGTATCATCCTCACAATAGTTGTTATGCTTGAGGTCACTGTTGCAGTCACTGTGTCAATTTTTTTTTTTTTTTTTTTTTTTTTTTTTTGCTCATCCTCTACTTTAGCAAGCATGATGTCCTTCTCCAGGACTGGTCCCTCCTAATAACATGTTCAAAGCATGTGAGACGAAGTCTCCCCATCCTTGCTTCTAATGAGCATTCTGGCTATGCTTCTTCCAAGACAGATTTGTTCGTTCTTATGGCAGTCCATAGTATATTCAATATTCTTCACCAACACCGTAATTCAAAGGCATCAATTCTTTTTTGGTCTTCCTTATTCATTGTCCAGCTTTCACATGCACTACTCACCTCTAAAAGGACTATGAGGTATATACACCAAAGGCTTAAAAGCAAGGACGCAGATACTTGTACACTAATGTTCATTGCAGCACTATTCACAGTAGCCAAAAGATGCAAACAACCCAAGTGTCCATCAATGTATGAATGGATAAATAAAATGTGATATATCCACAAAAAGGAATATTATTCAGCCATAAAGTGAAATTAAGTCCTAATATTATGACATGGATGAGCCTTGAAACGATATGCTAAGTGAAACAAGTCAGATTCAAATGGACAAATGTTGTATGATCCCACTTATATGAAATATCTAGACTAGACAAATACATAAAGACCAAAGTTAATTAGTGGTTATTAGGGATGGGTGGGAGAGGTAAAGGGAAAGTTATGGCTTAAGGAGTACAGAGTCACTGTTAAGGGTGATGAAAAAATTTGGCAAAGGATAGTGGTGATGGTGGCATAATATGGTGAATATAATTAGTATCATGAAATTTTACACACAAAAATGATTGAAATGGCAAATATTTTGTTATATATATTTCACCACAAAAAAAAAATTTTTTTAAGAAAATAGACTCAGGGAATCTTGGGAAAATGGTTAATTCCAGGTCAAAGGCAGAGAAAGCACAAGGTGATCCTGGAACATTTTCTTATTATGCCAGAAAATGAAGACATGTGCAAAGACTGATGTGGACATGTCAGAGTACTTGGGAGCCAGCTTGGGGCTGCGGGGTTCCTATTGGTCAGATGTGGAATAATTAGAGCATCTAAAAAGTGATGATAATGGATGTTAACAATGAATTTAAAATAATCAATGTATATATACACGATAGAGTCAAAAAAGGGGAGTAAGGGACAGACTCTACTTTCAGAAGAATACCAGATAATAAAACTAGAAAGATTGGTAGAGTTAGAAAATCACTTTTTGCCACCTACATTGTACTAATTGATTCAGGTGAGGATCAATGGAAATTGAAGCAGGTAAATTCTAAGACATGGTCCAAATCCAAGATTCTATGATTTAAGTAAGTTTTAGAAAATCTCCATGAAGTACTAATCAGACTCTGTTGAGTTATCAGCATATTCACATGGTCTCAGAGCACCAAGCCTGGATGTCTTCTTAAATAGAAAGGGAACCACAATGGAGAGGTCTGGCAGAAGCCACCTCAGCCAAATAAGCAAATGTGGCACCACCAAAAATGTCCTTGTATTCTTGCCAAAAATGTCTCACCTGACTCTAATTGTAAGGAAACAATCAGATAAATCCAGATTGAGACATTCTACCAGACAATTAGCTGGGATTCTTCAAAGAGACCCTTGCTATGAAAGACAAAAAGGGAAGGGAGGCTGAACTAGATAAATGGAAACTTAAAAAGGCATGACAACCAAATTCTAAAAACCCTGGTTCAAGAAAAAGAGAGCTATAAAATATTTTTGTGATAATCAAGAAAATCAGAACTGTATATTAGATGATACTACCATTTCAATGTTAAACTTCTTAGGTTTGATAACGGTGTTGTGGCTTTGTATTTAGGGATGAAATGTCATGATGTGATGCTTGCAATTTATTTTCAAATGTTCATAATTAAAAATTAGTGAATAAAGGGGGAAAGTATGTGACATGTTTATTACAGTATTCTTAAACTTTTCTCTAGATTTGAAATTTTTCAAAATGAAAAGTTAGGGGAAAGAAATAACTAGAGAAATCAATATTATCTACATGTTTTGGAGATAACCCCCTATCATATGTAAGAAATATCAAACCAACCCATAACCATTGAGTCGATTCCAGCTCATAGCATTCCTGTAAACACCAAAACCAAACTCAATGCCATCAAGTCGATTCTGACTCATAGTGACCCTTCAGAACAGAGCAGAACTGCCCCATAGAGTCTCCGAGGAGTGCCTGGTGGATTCAAACTGCCTACCTTTTGGTTAGCAGACATAGCGCTTAACCACTACGCCACCAGGGTTTCCAGCAGGATAGGGTAAAATTGCCCCCATAGGGTTTCCAGGGCTGTAAATGTTTACAGAACCAGACTACCACATCTTTCTTCTGCAGAGCTGCTGGTGGATTCCAACTGCCAACCTTTTGGTTAGCAGCCAAGTGTTTTAACCACTGCCCCACCAGGGCTCCTTTCGTAAGAAGTATACTAGCTCCTTTTTACGGTTTAATATTTCTCTATTTGTGAATATTTACATTATTTTTAACCTTTTTTTTTTTTTTTACTATAAACAATGGTGCAAAAATAATCCTGTACATGTATCCTTTTAGACATGTGCAAGTATATCTTCAGGATAAATTCCAAGAAGGAGAATTGGTAGAACAAAGTTGTTTCTTGATTACGGCAAGTAGGCACTGAATGTCTACGGAAAACAGTTACTTTTACAGTTCACTGGTGTTCTGGATCACTGTAAGATAGCCCGTTGCCATCGAGTCTATTATAACTCTTAGAGACCCTATAAGACAGAGTAGAACTGCCCCATAGGGTTTCCAAGGCTGTAAATCTTTACAGAAGCAGACTGCCACATCTTTCTCCTGTGGAGCAGCTGGTGGGTTCCAATCGCAGATCTTTCAGGGCTTCTCCAACGTTAAATAAGCCAGTTTAAAAAGCAAGCCTCTGTAATTCGCAAAGAAGAAGTGATTTCTTTACCTTAATGGTTTAATTCAAGGCTTGAATTATTCAACTTTACATGTAAAACATCTAACTGTCTTGTACAAAATGGGTATGAACATTCATCACCTGTGTTTGAATGAATGAGTGAATGAATGAATGAAAGCTTCTTGAAGCATTAACTGTGGAACTATAAAATAAACACATCCTCCCTCCCACATTCCGAAGAGGCTGTGAGAATCTTAATGGCCTCTCACTGTAACATACTCTCAAATTAGAGGCTGAGGCGCATCTCCCATGGACCTCGGCCAAGTCACCAAAATGACTTCCCTGTAATGGACTCCTAAGACAGAATTATAGTGTAGCAGTTGGGAATTGAAAGTTTATAAAACACTGAATTCTCCAGCTCCTCGCCTACTCCCTGCCACTGCTTTTTTTTTTTTTTTTTTCCTCGTTCTGCTAGTCTCTAATCCTCCATTGCTTTGCTCACATCAGGGATATTTAGAGGGTGTTATAGGCTGAATTTTGTACCCCCAAAAGCTATGCAGAAGTTATCACCTCTGTTCCTGTCAATGTAACCTTGTTTACGGATACGGGGTTTTTCTTTGCAGACATTATCAATTCATTTAATGAAGTCACACCAGAGTAGGACTGGTCCTGACCCCTTCTAAATGGCGTCTGATCAAAGGAGAGAACAGACATGGAAAGAGTCACCCTCAAAGGAAAGGCTCCGTGTGAAGATACATCTTCAAGCCAATGAAGGCCAAGGACTGCCAGCAACCACGAGAAGCTGGGGGAGAGGCATGGAATAGTTCTTTCTTAGCGTCCTCAGCAGGAATTGACATGGCCACTACTCTGACTTGGACTTCTAACCTCTAGAGATATGAGACAATAAATGTCTGTTTTTTAAAGCCGCCCATTTGTGGTATTTTGCTATTGTGGCCCTAGAAACTAAACCAGATAGAATGACAATTTTTTTTTTAATCTCACCATAGCCTGAACCTATTGATCAGAGAGTAATAAGAGATCTTGAGCCAAGTCAGTTTATCTTTCACAGTTCCTACTTTATCATCTGTAAAATAAAGCACTGAGATTTCTTCTCACATTCTGTAGCTCTTGGGAGAAATCATGTTTCAGTCAACCCACGAGTGGTATAACAACAACCACATCAGAAGGAATAACACGTGCATGAGAATATCCACAAACAACGTAGCAGGCTATCTGAGAGGGATGGAAGGCTTTCTTAAGTCAGATTTCTAACTGAGCTTCTTTGCCCAGTTTTAGTCATTCTGGTCCTTGTAGGGAAGTAGGTGGCATACAAGCCTTGAACATAAATCCGCTCCCGCACACAGAGGTCTGTTGTCCCATTGCAATGTGCCACTGATAGTGTACAGACATCATTTGTTGAGGACGAGCTCTCTACAAGCTTCTCTAAGAGCTTACACAGACTAGAAAACCTTCTGAATCTCATCTCCAACCCCAGGGCCTCTGATCTGCTTCATCTATAAAAGAGAAATAATGTTGCCAGACCTACCTATTCCTCCGAGTTCATCCACTTGCCAGGAACCATTTATTATCCCTCAAGTCTGAATCAGGGATCTACTAACACGAAGGCTCTCCCTGCAGGCCCAACGAAGTACACACTGTGGTTTTCACACAGGAAAACTGAGTGAAATAAGTCAACAAATATGATGTGATTCCATTTACAAAAAAAATCCAGACTGGACAAACGCATAGAAAACAACGTTTACTGGTAGTTACCAGAGGTGGGTAGGAGGGGGAATCAGGAAGGTGTTGCTTAAGGGATACTTGTTTCTGTTAAGAGTGATGAAAAAACTTGGAAACAGCTAATAGTGGTGATGACAGCACAACATGGGAAACAAAAAATGTCACTGAATATGGTACATGGAAAAATGGTTGAAATGGTAAATGTTTCCTTATATGTATTTCACCACAATTCTTTTTTCAAAAAAGGTTTAAAAACACTTTCTAGAGGAGAAGAACCAAACTGATAAGCAGAATGAGAACGCATCACTTCCCTGGAATGTGTCAAGGAACTGGCACAGTGAGCCGAGGAAAGAGACTGAAGAAGGACCTTGATGGTCATTTACAAATCTACCAAGAACCATCAGGTGGGAGCTACACAGAGCACTGGTTCTTTATGGGTCCAGAGACCAACAATTTCAGAAGTGAAAATTTAAGAGTGGCAGATCTTGGAACAGATTGAGGAGGGATTTTCTACTAAACAGAGATCCCCAACAATGGAATAAACTTCCTTGTTGTTTATTAATGAGTCCCAAAGAATGTGATGAATTCAAGAAAATGTCTCACAGTAATTCTCAGGGATGATACTGCATGAGAGACTGAACCAGTAAATTCCAAGGGCTGGTCCAAATCTAAGATTCTAAAATCTAAGTGATTTTTGATAAATTTCCAGGAAGCAGTTTAATAATTATTATAATTTAATTGGACTTAAATAATATTTTCTAAAAAACTAATAGAATTCATTGTGAAATTACTCAGATTAGGAAAAAAAGAAATGTATAATATAATGATCAGTGAAGAAAATTAAGTGTAAAAAAATAAGACTGCAAAATTCACAGTGAATCAAAAGCACCTTACTGAAAGTAAAGTGTGAAAGCATACAAAAGATTACAAAGGTCCAGTGTTTGGAAAAAATATATAAATTCTGCATAGGAAATTAAAAAAAAAAGACATTGAAAAGTAAAGGGCAATTTTCTTCCATGAGCTAAAACTACAGATTTTACTATAAAAGAGTTTAAAACTTCTGCAAATCACAAAACAGAATGAACAAACTTAAAAGAAAAACAGGAAAATTTGTGTACGTGATGATACGCACCCACCCACATTTATGACAAAGTGTTAATAATATAAACAGCCGTTTCATTCAATAATCATAACAATAGAAAACTATTGAGTAGGAAAGATATCAAGATATCAAGTAATTTATACATTTTATATCATTTTTTTTTAATCATCATAAGAAACCTATGAGAAAGGTGCTATTAGCACCGTTGCACATACAAGAAAAGTGAGTTTTAGAATTGAAATAAGTTTCCCCATGTCTAACTAGTAAGCGGCAGAACTAGAATTTAAACCCAACCTGTGCAATTTGACTCCATCTATAGTCTTTTTTTTTTTTATAGTCTTATGCTGACCAAAAACCCCATAAAAAGAAGCAATTCAAAAAACAAGTATAAATGGCCAGTAAACATATAAAAATATGTAACTTCATAAGCAAAAAAGGAAAATTAAAATAAATTTAACTTCCTGAATTGGCAAAGATTTTTAAAATGTGTATCACCCAAGAAGAGTTAATGTGTATATTTTGGTAGAGGCTGGGAGGATGGGAGACATTTCTATGTCCAGGAAGGTGAATTGTGTCTTGGGGCAGTGGTTAAGAGCTATGGCTGCTGACCATATGAGTTCTACTATCAGTAAGAATCAACTCGACAGCAACAGGTTTGGTTTTTTTTATTTTGGTTCTGGAGGACAATTCAACAGTATTCATCAAAAGCCTGAAAAATGGGCATGCCCTTCAACCTTGTAATAATACTAATAGGAACTTACTATAAGAAAAAATTTAAAGATATGCAAAAAGATTTCTGGTTACTCGGCCCTGTAACAAAGTCAAGAAATCGTAGAAGTGGATTAAATGTTCAACAATAGGCTCATGATTGTTCACCCATACTTTGTGACCATTTGAAGAACTGCTCTCTCAGATATTAAAATTGAGGGAAAACTTTCCAATACATGGTTAAGACACTATTAAGGTTATGATCTCAATCTTACATGTGATAAGACACCAAAATGTTAATGATGTTTAAGTAGTAGGCTTGATGCCTATTTTATTGCAGACATCTCAACTTTCTATAATGAACATTTCTATAATGGTTGGGAAAATACATTTTTTTGTTGCTTTACTTAACTGAAACCAGACTTCTAGGCTGTAATGACAGAAAACCGCTGTTGCTGTTAAACCAAAAAAACCAAACCCAGTGCCATCAAGTCGATTTTGACTCATAACGACCCTATAGGACAAAGTAGAACTGCCCCATAGAGTTTCCGAAGAGCACCTGGTGGATTCGAACTGCCGACCCTTTGGTTAGCAGCCATAGCACTTAACCACTATGCCACCAGGGTTTCCCTGTTGTTTTTTGCTGCTGTGAAATCAACTATGACTCTTGGCGACCCCATGCACAATGGAATGAGATGCTGTCCAGTCCTGTGCCATCATCTCGACTCATTGTGGAGTGGACTGTTGTGAGTCATAGTTTTCAGTGGTTGATTTTTGGAAGTAGATCACCAGGCCTTTCTTCCTAGTCTGTCTTAGTCTGGAAGCTCCACTGAAGCCTATTCGTCATCATAGCAACACACAAGACTCCACCACAGACAGGTGGTAGCTATGCATGACGTGCACCGGCCGGGAACTGATCCCCTGTCTCCCGCATGGAAGGAAAGAATTCTACCATCAGACTGCCAAAGCCTCTCCTAAATTTCTATCCCTTTTTTTTTTTTTTTGTCAATAATATTTTATTGTGTTTTCACTGAGAGTTTACACAGCAAATTAGGTTCCAATTTAACAATTTCTACAAAAATTATTCAGTGACATTGGTTACATTTTTCACAAGGTATCAACATTCTCTTTCATTCTGTTCTGGTCGTTCCATTTCCAGTAATCTAGTTTCCCTGCCCTCTTACCTTTTCATCTTTGCTTTCGGGTAACTGTTGACAATTTGAGTCTCGTATAGGTGATTTTTTTAAAGAAGCACAGTACTCACAGGTTGTATTCTTTATTTTATGAGCCACTCTAGTATTTAGATAAAAAGTGACCTCAGGGGCTAATTTTGGTTCAAGGTTTAAAGTGTATCTCAGGGCAGTTGTCTTGGGGAGTCTTCCAGCCTCAGCCAGTTAAGTCTGGACTTTTTAAGAGTTTGAGTTCTGTTCCACATTTTTCTCCTGTTCTCTATGACTGTATTTTTACACAAATAATGTCCATCTTCTACATTCATTTGCCCTCCCCTCAGAAGGCATTTTCATAAGTGCTGCTATGCCAATTTTTTTTACGTTTTGCTATAAAAACATCAGCATAGTGTACCTTGAAGGGAGAGGGTAAACAAATGTAGACGGTGTGTGTTTTTTGCATTAATATATGGTAGTCCTGTAGACTAGCTTCTTCTATGTCTTCGGTTTCCTTCTTTCTCTTTTGCTCCAGGTGAATAGAGACCAGTAGTTGTATCTTAGATGGATGCTCACAAGCTTTTAAGACCCCAGACACCACCCACCAAACTTGGATTTAGAACATAAACTTTATGAACTGTATTATGCCAGTTGACCAAGTTGTCCCACGAGACTATGGTCCTAAGCTTTCAAACCCAGAAAGCGAAACTCACAAGGTGTTTAGTTATGTCTAAGAAGTATCCATAACTGTACCTACACACATGCATGCACACACATAGCTGTATATATGTATACATATAGATACATCTATAACCCAGTAACTCAGTGCCTATATGCATATAAATATGTACACACATACACATACCCATACACATATACACACATATATGTTTTAACACATATTTTTTTAGTGTGCAAAATTATATATCCCTTATCATTTACCAAAAATGTTCTTTTCACTTATGTATTTCTTAGAGGCATCACTTACCTTGGTTAAGCTGTGCTCACTTTACTCACATTTCGGTGCTACCTTTCCTATTACCAAGTGTCTACTATCTAGTGATCCTCCCTCCCACTCCCTCACCCAACCCTGGTAACCACCAATGAACGCTGATCTCCATACGTACAGCTTCCTTGTCTTCCTATAAAAGCGCAATCATACAATATTTGTTCTTTTGTGATTCTCTTATTTCACTTAGGATAATGTCATCCAGATTTATGTACATTATAATATGTTTCAAGAACTCATGATTATTCTTTATGGCTACGCAGTATTCTACTGCGTGTATGTACCACATTTTGTATATCCATTCATCTATTGACAGGCACTTAGGTTGTTTCCATCTTTTCGCTACTGTGAATGATAGCTGCAATGAACATATAAGTGTGCATATGTCTGTTGGTGTCTCTTTTATTAGATCTCTGTGTTACGTACCTAGGAGTGGGATTGCTGGATCATAAGGTATTTCTGTTTTTAGTTTTTAGGAAGTGTTACACCATTTTCCAGAAACCCTGGTGGCACAGTGGTTAAGTGCTATGGCTGCTAGCCAAAAGGTTGGCACTTTGAATCCACCAGGCACTCTCTGGAAGCTCTATGGGGCAGTTCTTCTCTGTCCTATAGGGCTGCTATGAGTCGGAATCAACTCGACGGCAATAGTTTTGGTTTGGTTTATACCATTTTCCATAGTGGTTATACCATTTTACAATCTCAACAGCAGTGGATAAGAGCGCCAATCTCCCCACATCCCTGCCAACATTTGTTGTTTTCTTTTTTTGTTATAATCAGTTCCATTTCAGCAGGGGTGAGATAGTATTTCATTGTAGTTTTGATTTGCATCTTTCTCATGGCTAACAGTCATGAGCATTTTTCGTGTGTTTGTTGCCCACTTCAATATCCTCTTTGCTGAAGTGTCTGTTCGTGTCCTTTGCCCATTTTTTAACCGGGTTGTTTGCCTTCTTGTGAAGTTGTTGAAGTTTTCTCTGTATTTTAGAGATTAGACCCTTACCGGATATATCATTCCAAAAGATTTTTTCTCAGCCTGTAAGGTGTCTTTTTATTCTTTTGATAAAGTCTTTTGATGAGCGTAAGTATTTCATTTTTAGGAGGTCCCAGTTATCTAATTTGTGTTCTGTTGTTTGTACATTTGTACTTGTGTTTAATAATCTGTTTTTGAAAAAAATTGAGACCCATAGTTTTGTCCCTATGTTATCTTCCAAGAACTTTATGTTGTTGTTGTTAGGTGCCACCGAGTCATTTCCAACTCATAGCAACCCTATGTACCACAGAACGAAACACTGCCTGGTCCTGTGCCATCCTTACAATCACTGCTATGCTTGAGCCCATTGTTGCAGCCGCTGTGTCAGTCCATCTGGTTGAGGGTCTTCCTCTTTTCCATTGGCCCTGTACTTTACCAAGCATGATGTCCTTCTCTAGGGACTGATCCCTCTTGACATGTCCAAAGCATGTAAGACACAGTCTTGCCATGCTTACTTCTAAGGAGCATTCTGGTTGTACTTCTTTCAAGACAGATTTGTTCGTTTTTTTTTTTTTGGCAGTTCATGGTATATTTGATATTCTTCGCCAACACCACAATTCAAAGTCGTCAATTCTTCTTCGCTCTTCCTTATACATTGTCCAGCTTTCACATGCATATGATGCAACTGAAAATACCATGGTTTGGGTCAGGCGCACCTTAGTCTTCAAGGTGACATCTTTGCTTTTCAACGCTTTAAAGAGGTCCTTTGCAGCAGATTTGCCCAATGCAATGCATCTTTTGATTTCTTGACTGCTGCTTCCATGGCTGTTGATTAGGGAGCCAAGAAAAATGAAACCCCTGACAACTTCAATATTTTCTCCGTTTATCATGATGTTGCTTGTTGGCCCACTTGTCAGGATTTTTGTTTTCTTTATGTTGAGGTATAATCCATACTGAAGGCTGTGGTCTTTGATCTTCATTAGTAAGTGCTTCAAGTCCTCTTCACTTTTAGTAAGCAAGATTATGTCATCTGCATAACGCAGGTTTTAATAAGTCTTCCTCCAATCCCTGTTCTTCTTCATATAGTCTAGCTTCTCGGATTATTTGCTCAGCATACAGATTGCATAGGTATGGTCAAAGAATGCAACCCTGACACACACCTTTCTTGACTTTAAACCATGCAGTATCCCCTTGTTCTGTCTGAACGACTGCCTCTTGATCTATGTACATGTTCTTCATAAGCACAATTAAGTGTTCTGAAATTCCCATTCTTCGCAGTGTTATCCATAGTTTGTTATGATCCACACAGTAGAATGCTTTTGCATAGTCAATAAAACACAGGTAAACATCCTTCTAGTATTCTCTGCTTTCAGCCAGGATCCATCTGACATCAGCAATGATATCCCTGGTTCTACATCCTCTTCTGAATCCAGCCTGAATTTCTGGCAGTTCCTTGTCAATATATTGCTGCAGCTGCTTTTGAATGATCTTCAGCAAAATTTTGCTTGCATGTAATATTAATGATATTGTTCAATAATTTCTACATTCAGTTGGATCACCTTTCTTGAGAATAGGCATAAATATGGATCTCTTCCAGTCGGTTGGCCAGGTAGCTATCTTCCAAATTTCTTGGCATAGATGAGTGAGCACTTCCAGCGCTGCATCTGTTTGTTGAAACATTTCAGTTGATATTCAGTCAACTCCTGGAGCCTTGTTTTTCACCAATGCCTTCAGTGCAGCTTGGACTTCTTCCTTCCGTACCGTCAGTTCCTGATCATATGCTACCTCTTGAAATGGTTGGACATTGACAAATTTTTTTTGGTATACTGACTCTGTGTATTCCTTCCATCTTCTTTTGATGCTTCCTGTGTCATTTAGTATTTTCCCCATAGAATCCTTCACTATTGCAACTGGAGGTTTGAATTTTTTCTTCAGTTTTTTCAGCTTGAAGAATGCTGAATATGTTCTTCCTTTTTGGTTTTCTATCTCCAGCTCTCTGCACTATAATACTTAACTTTGTCTTCTTGAGCTGCCCTTTGAAATCTACTGTTCAGTTCTTTTACTTCATCATTTCTTCCTTTTGCTTTAGCTACTCAACAGTTGAGAGCAAGTTTCAGAGTCTCCTCTGCCATCCATCTTGGTCTTTTCTTTCTTCCCTGTCTTTTCAATACCCCTTGCTTTTGTCATGTATGATGTCCTTGATGTCATTCCACAACTCATCTGGTCTTGGTCATTAGTGTTCAAGGCATCAAATCTGTTCTTGAGATGGTCTCTAAATTCAGGTGGGATATACTCAAGGTCGTAGTTTGGCTTTCATGGGCTTGCTCTGATTTTCTTCAGTTTCAGCTTGAACTTGCACATGAGAAATTGATGGTCTGTTCCACAGTTGGCCCCTGGCCTTGTTCTGATTGATGATATTGAGCTTTTCCATAGTCTCTTTCCACAGACGTAGTTGATTTGATTCTTGTGTATTCTATCTGGTGAGGTCCATGTGTATAGTCGCCACTTATGTTGGTGAAAAAAGATACTTGTAATGAAGAAGTTGTTGGTCTTGCAAAATTCTATCATTTGTTATCCGGCATTGTTTCTATCAGCAAGGCCATATATTCCAATTACTGATCCTTCTTCTTTGTTTCCAACTTTCACATTCCAATCACCAGTAATTATCAATGCATCTTGATTGCATGTTTGATCAATTTCAGACTGCAGCAGCTGATAAAAATCTTCTATTTCTTCATCTTTGGCCCTAGTGGTTGGTGTGTAAATTTGAGTAACAGTTGTATTAACTGGTCTTCCTTGTAGGCGTATGGATATTATCCTACCACTGACAGTGTTGTACTTCAGGATATATATTGAAATGTTCTTTTTGACAATGAATGCAACACCATTCCTCTTCAAGTTGTCATTCCCGACACAGCAGACTATATGATTATCTGATTCAAAATGGCCAATACCAGTCCATTTCAGCTCACTAATGCCTACGATATTGATGTTTTTGCATTCCATTTCAGATACCTGCTGGTATCTGAATACCGGTGGCATAGCCTTCAGAATCACAGCACATGCAAATCCCCACAGTACGACAAGCTGACAGACATGTGGGGGAGGAACTTTATAGTTTTAGCTTTAACATTTAGGTCTTTCATTCATTTTGAACTAGTTTTTGTGTATGGTGTGAGATACGGATTCTGTTTCATTTTTCTACAAAAGGATATCCAGTTTTGCCAGCACCATTTGTTAAAGAAACTATTTCTTCCCCGTTAAATTTTGACCCCTTGTCAAAAGTCAATTGTCTATTTAAAAAAAAAATCAGTTGTCTATAGATGAATGAATTTATTTCTGGGTTCTTAATTCTATTCCACTGGTCTATGTATCTATCGTTGAATAAGTACTAGACCTTTTTGATTACTGTGGCTGTATACACCTACTACTCACTTACGGACCATTTCGTTACCCAACATTTCGCATTTATGACACTAGTAAAAAAGTCTACTATCCCACTATTCTGTGCACTAACGAGGTGGAGGGAATGGCAACAATGACTGCAGGGCATCCCCTCCCTTAAGGAGGGTCTCTGCGTGGCCTCCAGGAGGCTGGCCTGCACTGCCCCACACCCTCTGTTCTATTCTGCTGGCAGGGGTGTTGCCTCCAGCTGCCATGAGGAGCCAGCCTGGCCATAGCCATGGTCTCTGGGTGGACACGCAGGCAGCACCAAGCCAGTGGGCACTTGCTCTGGGTTCCCAGCTCCTATGCGGCCTGAGGCCCTGCAACTCAAAATTGCTGTGGGGTAGGAAGGGAGGAAAGAAAGAGACATCGGAGAGGGTGTTTGGAAGAAATGCATGTGAGTGTAATGGCATCCCAAAGTTAGCCAAACTAGGTGTGAAGCTTCCACCTCAGGTTTCTAGGAATTTGTCCATTTCTTCTAGGTTTTCAAATTTGTTGAAGTATAATTTTTCATAGTATTCTGTTATGATTCTCTTAATCTCAGTTGGGTCTACTGTAATGTCTATTTCATTTCTTATTTTTATTATTTGCATCTTCTCATTTTCTCCTTTGTCAGTTTAGCCAGTGGTTTGTCTATTTTACTGATCCTTTCAAAGAACCAATTTCTAGCCTCAATTTTTTGTTTTTTTTCTGTTTTCTCTTTCATTTTTCCCTGCTCTGATCTTTATTATTTTTTTTTCTTCTAGTAGCTTTGGTCTTCTTTTGTTTTTCCTTTACTTTTTGTTCAAGGTTTTGGGTTAAGTTACTGATTTGAGGCTTTTCTTCTTTTTTTAATGTATACATTTAATGGTATTGTCTTAGGCTGGGTTCTCTAGATAAGTAAAACCAGTGAAGTGTCTAAAGAGAGAAAGAGACAAAGAGATTTATATCAAGGAAATGGGTCATGCAGTTTTAGAGGCTGGAAAGTCCCAAATTCTTGGGTCAGGCTGGAGTCTTCTCCTGACTCACATAGCTGCAGAGGCTGGCGAACCCAAGATCAGAGGGTCAGATAATAGAAGCCAACAAATCCCAAGACTGGCAGGTAAGCTGGCAGGCTACTGGCTCACAGACTGAGGAGGCTGACAAATCCCAAGATCAGCAGGTAAGCTGCTATCTCACTTCCCAAGAACCAGAAGTCAGATGAACAGGAGCAGGCTTCAGGATTCAGAGCAAGAAAAAGCCCACAGGCCTTGCCAGAAACTCCACCTATATTAAATGCAGATTATACCCCCAAGGAAACTCCCTTTCAACTCACAGCAGATCCCACCATGGAGCTGATCACATTATATCAGACCTCATCGTGGAGGCAATGACATCATTATATGACTGCCAAACTGCATAACTGCCAAATCACATAGAATCATGGCCCAACCAAGTTGACACACAACCTTAATATCATAGCTATGAATTCCCCTTTGAACACTGCTTTTGCTGTGTAGCAAAGGTTTTGGTATATTCCATTTTCATTCTCTTTTGATTTTATACATTTTTATGTCACTTTTGATTTCTTCTATGATCCAGTAGTTTTTAGTAGTGTGTTATTTAGTTTCCGTGTATTTATTTTCTTTATTCTTCCTATTATTGATTTCTAAATTTCATACCATTATGGTCAGAAAAGACTGCGTATGATTTCAATCTTTTTAAATTTACTGAGTTTTGCTTTGGGCCTAAAATATGGTCTGTTCTAGAGAATGTTACATGTACATTGCAGAAGAATGTGTGTGTACTGTGCTGGTATTGGGTGATGTGTTCTATATGCCTCTAAGATCCAGTTGGTTAATAGTGTTTTTCAGGTCTTCTATATCCTTACTGATTTCCTTTCTAGTAGGTCTATTCACAGTAGCATGTGGTGTATTAAGGTCTCCTACTATTATTGTAGATCTATTTCTCTCTTCAATTCTATTAAAGTATGCTTGATAAATTTTGGCTCTGGCATTGGGTGCATAAATAATTGTAATTATTATGTCTTCTTGGTGTTTTAACACTTCTATCATTATACAATGTCCTTCTTTGTCTCTTATAATGAATTTTGACTTAAAGTCTATTTTGTCAGGTATTAATATTGCCACTCCTGCTCCCTTTTGGTTACTACTTGCTTGGTATATTGTTTTCCATTCTTTGATTTTTAATCTTTTATGTCTTTGTGTCTAAGCTGTGTCCCTTATAAACAACATACTGACAAGTCATACACAGACGGGAATTCTTAGATATTTGGTGGATATACCTTCCCTATAGAACTCTGTGGATGTGCGAGAGTAGGTCCCTCCCCCAGTGAGGGGCACCAGGTGTTGGACGGTTAGAATTCTTCCGCAGTTCTTTTGTAGCCAAGTTGGCATGAGTTCTTAGTGTGGCCTCGGAAGAGCAGGACAGGTTGCCTTCACAGACACAGGGAGACAGTGCTACCCGCGAGGGCAAGACAGGCCCTCTGCTTAGGTATAGACTGGTGTCCCAGTGGAGGGAGGAGGGCAGAGGGCCTCCACGTATGTGGGGACGGCCTGAGAAAATAGGTAAAGGGTGGGAAGGGAATGCAGTGGGTGAGGTACCTGGGGTAGAAGATTGGGAGTGCCCCTCTGTTCCGACTCATAGGGTCACTATGAGTCAGAATCGACTTGACAGCACTCAGTTTGGTTTTTTGGTTTCCTTGGTGCTGTCCATGTTGGGGGGTACATGGTGGGTGAGGTATGTGGTGGGCTGCTTTGAGCAAGTTGTGTGGTAGCACATGGTAGGCTCCAGGGTCGCTGCTCCATGCTGGCCAGGTATGGGCCCTCAGTGGGCAGGGCATGGAAGGTGCTGTTCCACACCAGCTAGGCAGGGGCCTGCAATCAGCAGGGCACCAGGGGCACTACGTCTTGTGGGTAGTGGGGGTTGGAGGCTCCTCAAGCAAAAGGAAAAGGGGGGTGGCACAAGGCTAGTTGGAGGGGGAAACTTCTGTTATAACTCTATTGTTTTACTATTCAGTGGATTTCTCCCATCCAAACAGGTGGGCACTGCTGCTGATAAGAAGATACATCACTAGTTCCTAGGTCCCTCCCTTCTCTATGTTCACCAGGGACTCTGAAGCCCTCCCAGCCTCCCTGTACTTACCCTTGTTCCTCCGTAGATGTGCACTCACTGTCTTATCAACCCCTCGCTCTGAGACTCTGACAATTCAGTCTGTCTCACTTTGCTCCAGTGGCACTTCCCTGTACTTCCTTAGTTTCAGAGTAAGGGTACTCCTACGTGTCACCTTCTTGGGCTGATTCAGACCTGGCAAGTGGCCTGCCCATCTCGTTTCTTTCCAGGTTTCTTTACACAATATCTCTGCCTCTGGCTGTGTTTTCCATGAATTTACCTTCCCGGGCTCCTCACTCAAGGATGCTATTTGCTGCTACCTCAAAAAGTCCATGCTGTGCCTGGTTGGCAGACCAAGTGTGGATGATCTGAGAATCTTCTCATCCCCACTGTTTTTGTTCTCTTCCCAGTTGGTGCTCAGTCCAATTCTTCAACCTTCTGTTTGATGTTCAAGCATCTAAGGTTGTTGTTTTTATCCATTTCACTTATTTTCTCAAGGTTTTTTTTTTTTTTTGTACAGGAATGTTATAGCGCATCTCTCTAAGCCACCGTCTTATTCCCTGTATTTTTTAATTGAAATTCTTAAGAAACCAGTAAAAGGTAAAAAAAAAAAAAAAAAAAAAAAAAAAACTCATCATCCCTGAAAACGAGGTCTATCATTCTATGGCCTATGAGTAACCAAGAGGAATTTCCACTAACCAAAGCGCAGGTAAGTCTTTAATCAGAAAAACAGAGCCACCAAAAGTAAAGACTAAAGAACATCCACAATCCCACATCTGCCTTGGGAGCTCCTTCCCACAGCCAAGGGGCTTGTGCCCATTTGACAAAGAAACACCAACCTTGTGCCAGAGCGCAACTTTCTAGATTACTTGAAAATGTCTCATTCTTTCTTAATTGTCTTTATTAGTATTTTTTTTCTTATATCAGTTACAGGTTTAACATTCCCAGGAAGAACTTCCATGAGCATTACATTCTTGGGTATAAATTCACCAATGCAAATGAGATAAGCTTCAAGGTACCCAGGGAAAAGACCTATGTTCTTACTCATACTTATTCATTGAATGTTTTTAGCAGATAAAGAATTGCTGACTACCACTGTCATGGACTGAACTGCGTCCCCCCAAAATACATGTCAAATTGGTTAGGCCACGATTCCCAGTATTGTGTGATTGTCCTCCACTCTGTGATTATAATTTTATGTTAAAGGGGATTAGGGTAGGATTGTAACACCCTTATCCAGGTTACATTCCTGGTCCAATGTAAAGGGAGTTTCCCTAGCCTGTGGCCTGCACCACCTTTTACCTCCCAAAAGATAAAAAGGAAAAGGAAGCAAGCAGAGAGGGGGACCCCATACCATCAAGAAAGCTGCACTGGGAGCAGAGTGTGTCCTTTGGACCTGGGATCCCTGCACCTGAGAAGCTCCTCAACCAGGGGAAGATTGATGACAAGGACCTTCCTCCAGAGCCGAGAGACAGCCTTCGCCTGGAGTTGATGCCCTGAATTTGGACCTGTAGCCTACTAGACTCTAAGAGAATAAATTTCTCTTTGTTGAAGCTATCTGCTGGTGGTCTTTCTGTTATAGCAGCACTAGATGACTAAGACAACTACTTTAGACTCCCTAAGGATGAACTCCTCTCTTTAGAAAAATGAGCAGGAAAAAGATATTTTAAAAATATAAACTAAAATAGATAGATAAGGAAGACAGAGAATAGAGATTAAAAGTATGGATAATTGGAGTTCTAGAAGAATAGACCAGAAAAAATGGAACAAAAGTCATCATTTAAAACTTAAGAATACATGGTTTTTGTTCTAAAGAAAAATCTGAGTCTAAAGATCAATAAGGCAAAATCAAAGGGGACCAATTCCTAGTTCTACATGCCAATAAATATTTATATTTTTTTCAAGGAAAAGGAAGTGCCTTATGAGCATCAATGTTAGAGAAGTAGTAGGGTGAGCAGCGGTGTTAGAAATTGATTGGTACAAAGAAAAAAACTGCTACAAAACAAAAATCAGGCTTTTATTAAGTTGTGAGTGTGGCCTCTTAAGAGCAGGACAGGTTGTCTTTACAGTCACAGGGAGACAGTGCTACCCAAGTAGCTTTCTATAAAGCTAGAAAGGAAAAGCATGGGAAGAAAACAGTAAGATATTCTTAAACATACAAATATTAGAATATACAATCTCATGTATACTTGCTAAAAATATTTTTTGAGGATATACCCCAGTTGGCATTAATCAATATAATAAATGGAAAACACTGCTCTAATAGATGTTCAGTGCTCTAACAGAATGCTCAGTGACTACCATCTAATATACTCCACTATTCTCACCCCATCTGGAGCAATGGAGAGTGAAGAAAACCAAAGACACAAGGGAAAGAAAAGTTAGTCCAAAGGACCACAAGTACCACAGCCTCCATCAGACTGAGTCCAGCATAACTAGATTGTGCCTAGCTACCATCACCGACTGCTCTGACAGGGATCACAATAGAGGGTTCTAGACAGGGCTGGAGAAAAATCTAGAACAAAATTCTAACTCATAGGAAAAAAAAAATAACAGACTTACTGGTCTCACAGAGACTGGAGAAACTCTGAGAGTATGGCCCCCGGACAACCTTTGTGATGGTTAAAATTTTGTGTCAACTTGGCTAGGTCATGATTCTCAGCGATGTGATCACTCCCATGATGGCATCTGCTGTGAGCAGCCAGTCAGTTGAAAGGGAGTTTCGTTGAAGGTGTGGCCTGCTTCAGAATATAAGCAGATGTTCTGGCTTTTTCGTCACTCTGGATCCTGCGGCTGCCTCCTTCCTGTTTGCCTGACCTCCAGTTCTTGGGACTTGAGCTATCAGCTTATTTGCCCATCTTGGGACTCGTTGATCTTCACAGCCTGTGAGCAGAGCCCTGCTCTCCAACTTGCCGGTCTTGGGTTTGCCAGTCCCTGCAGCTATGTGAATTAGGAGAAGCCTTGTGGTCTTGCCTGTCAATCTTGGGATTTGTCGATATTCACAGCCTATGAGTGAGAGCCCTGCTTTGTGATCTGCCAACCTTGAGTTCGCCAGCTCCTGCAGCCATGTGAATCGGGAGAAGCTTCTATCCTAATCCACAGACTTGGATGTTCCAGCCTCTACAATCATGTGAGCTGTTTCTTTGATATAAATCTCTCTATATATGTATTTATACACTTTACTAGTTTTGCTTCTCTTAGAGAGCCCAGCTAAGATACGCCTTTACCTCAGTAATGAAGTCACTCCTGAGATTAGCCCTTCAGCCAACGATTAGACAGGCCCATAAAACAAAATAAGACTAAATGGACACATCAACCCAGGGGCAAGGACGAGAAGGCAGGAGGGGACATGAAAGATGGCAATGGGGAAACTAAGGTTGAGAGGGGGAGAATGTTGACATGTTGTGGAGTTGGCAACCAATGTTGCAAAACAATACATATATTAATTGTTTGATGAAAACCTAGTTGGCTCGGTAAACCTTCATCTAAAGTACAATTAAAGAAAAAAATAAAAGAATGGCCAGTGAGCATAGAATATAGATATAGTATTTTTACATAAATAACGCATGTCTTCTATATTTGCTTGCCAACCTCAAGGTGTTTTCGTAAGTGCATTATGCTAATTTTTTAACAGCAACATGTTTTAAAAAATTGGCATAGAGGTGCTTACAAAAATACCTCAAGTGGGGACAGCCGCGCTGTTGGAAAACAAACGTAGAAGGCTTTCATTATTTGCACAAAAATAAGATAGATACAGAATGAAGGCTACATATAAACATGGTAACAAGGACTGCAAAGGGTCAAAATAAACTCCCAAAATCACTTTAACGATAATGACTTTCTAAAATTTCATATCGTATCAACAAAGCACCCAAAATATTCTAACTCTCTCATCTTACGTAATGGAAGTAAATAGATACTATTTCATTTGTGTGATACTGGCAATTTGCAACATGGAAATTTGAATATTTTTAATGCAAATATAGCCACTAATAGTATCTGTGTGAATGTTGTTGTTGTGGTTGTTAGGTGCCATCAAGTTGGTTTCGACTCATAGCAACCCTATGTACCCCAGACCGAAACGCTGCCCGTCTTGCACCATGCTCACAATCTGTTATGCTTCAGCCTGCTGTTGCAGCCACTGTGTCAGTCCACCTCATTGAGGATCTTCCTCTTTTCTGCTGACCCTCTACTTTACCAAGTATGATGTCTTTGTGTAGATATATCCTTTCAAATAATTATAGATAAGAATAAAAGAAAATATCATCTAAAGAGAAAAATAAATTTAAAGGAAAGAGCAAGAAAGAAGAATAATACAAAAGAAAATAGTGGAAATGAGACCAAACATTTTAGCTAATCATAAATTGGTTGAACTCTCAGGTCAACAGAGAAGAATTGGAAATAAGAAACAGACAGAAATATATAGAACACATTAGAATAATTTAGTATAAGGCTACCTAATGAATGATTAATGATTTAGGACAATAGTCAACTATTTGGGAAAAAAATATTAAGTGACAGTACCTCTTTATAAGAGTCCCTAGGTGATGTAAATGGTAAACAGGCTTGGCTTTTAACCAAAAGGTTGTTGGTTTGAGTCCACCCAGAGGCACCTCAGAAGAAAGGCCTGGCTAGCTACTGATACACATGGGGTCACCCATAAATTGGAGTCAAATTGATGGCAAACTGTCGTTCTAGAAACCATTCACCAAGGTAAATGCCATTCGTGTTGGTGGTTCTGGTGTCTGCCTGTCATTTAACCTAATCAAAATATTTTACAATGAATTTCAGACTCCAGTCTTGCAACTTACATGGCAACTCAAAATCTCAAACCTCTGATTGGGTGATATTTTCCTCAACACATAAGGTGTGACTATACAAACGAGGCCTTTCTTCCAAACCCTGCCACCCCTTGGCAGAGAGCCCCACATTCCCTTCAGGGATGGAAAGAACCAAAGCCAAGAGTCATGAGAAATTGTAAAGGGCTGTTAAAGTGACATACCACAAGAGACAACTGGGTAACTGAATAGGTGGCAAGGCTCTTCTTCTATGCCACAAATAAACCATCTGCTTATGACACTGTAACCAATTTTAAAAAGGGACAATTAGATTAGGAAAAGGAAAGTGTACTGAAGAAGAATAAATACAGCCCACGTTTAGTTTCCTGATAACTACAACAAAAATATTACTGTATTTTTATGCAAATAACACAGGTGTTGTACTTTTTTTTGGTCAACTGCGCCCTCCCTCTGAAAAGTATTTTCATAAGCGCACTATGCTAATTTTTTACATGTTGCTGTAAAAATACAGTAGCCACTCAATAAAAATTTGTCAACCGAAAATTTACAGTGTAGCCATATAAATACACATATATGAATATCGAAGGTTCATTGATTATGATCTATATTAAGGCTTTATCATTTTTAAAAACTTTTCATGAACTTACTTTTCCTTCCAAATGAAAAGTATGTTTATTTTATTACTGACTTAACCCTTAATCAAAAGCTTTCATCCATCTACAAACTATCCATAACACCAATTGCTTTTCATGTGGTTTTTAACTCAGAAATTGAAAGAATGTATTAAATCTATTTAAACATTTTTTTTCTGCATGAGCTCTTCTGTGGAGAAATAATATTTCCACATTTCCAAAAATTTCGATCTCACAAGAAGTGAACTTCATCTCTAAAATACTGAGTTCCTTGTACAAATCGTTGTAAGACATTTCTTGTTGTAAGACATTTCTTATTGTCATGGTGAATCACTTCAGCAAAGGGACAAAATAGTACTGCTTAAGAGTAGGTCACACCAGATAGTTAAGTTACTTTATGTAAATACATTCAATGCTTCAGAGATAAGCTCATCACCTACAGGAACTGGCAAAAGCTCTTCACCCATGTGTAAATTTCAGACCAAAGATTTTATAGACCTTAAAGACCTTTTCCATAAACTAATAAGGAAGTTATGAATTTATTTGTTATTTTTTGTTGATATCACATAACCAGCCTTTTAATAAGGTAGACAAATAGTCTTCACCTGACAAGAGCACTGTCAAATTTGATGGAGAGTGGAAGGAACGGAGGGGCATGGGAAGAGGAGAGGAAGTCAGGGAGGGAGGGAGGATTACAGAGGGAATGGAGGGAGCGGGGGAGAGAGCAAAGGAATAAGGAAAAGGGAGGGATGGAATGCGGACATTTCTACAAGGACAACAGACAGTAACAGCGTGCACTTGTGTGCTTTCTGGCTGACAAATAATGCTAATATGAATTGTGAGTCATGTGAACCAGCTTCCCTTTCTATGGGGCACAGGGCCCTGCTTGCATTAATGCATATTCAGTTTTCATAGCCAGATGGTGAATGGTATATGGCAACTAATGGCGGCATCCTAGGGAAAGAGTCAAAACCCTCACATACAATACAATTGTTAAAATTTTCAGAAAAAACAAACTTTAAGTTTAAAGACACACACCGGACCATATCATATGTTGGGACTATTTTTACAAATCCTACTGACCAAATTATTAATCAGCAAATGAATTTCCCAAGGCTTAATTTTCTCATCTGCCAAACCAGACATTGGGAAATGATGAGTTCTGAGGTATTGATGACAAATCCAATAGCTTATAATCTCTTACCAGGTAGAGCTACTGCCTACTGAGTGATTTTTTTTTCTCCTTATATAAAATTGCTTTTTAGATGGTAATGGAGATTTGAGTCCACCCAGAGCTCAAACAGTGGTTAAGAGTTTGGCTGCTAACCAAAGGGTTGGGAGTTCGAATTCACCAGGCACTCCTTGGAAACCCCACGGGGCAGTTCTACTCTGTCCTAGAGGGTTGCTATGGGTCAGAAGCGATTTGACAGCAATGGGTGTTTTTTTTTTTTTTAGAGCTCCTCAGAAGAAAAGCTTGGTGACCCAATTCCAAAACATCACCCAACCAAAAAGCTCTGGAGCACAGTTCTCTTCTGACCCACGTGGGGTGACCATGAGTCACAGCCAAGTGGACAGCAACTGGTTATACACACACACACACACACACACACACACACGTAATATGCATATACATATGTAATTTTGTTTTAAATACTATCTTTGTGAAAATACTTAAGTTTAAGACTTAAGTCACCACTTTATAGCAGGAACTGTCTGGAGCAATGTAAGTCTACACCATATGCCTACCAATGACCTGGTCTAGCATTCATTCCATCTGTCATTCAATTAACAATTATCTATTAAGCACCTATCCTGGACAAGGGACCAGACACTTTTCTTAGCACTGGGAACAAGGCAGAGAGCAAGCTGGCAAAACAAAACAAAAAAACAAAAACCCTGCCTTCTCGGGGTTGACCTTCTAGCAGGGAAGGGCCAGCCGTAAGCAAAACGCGCAGTAACTAATAACTAAAATAATGCATAAATAAAATAAATACTTATAAATATTTATTATTATTTTTGATTGTTTACCTAAGCATTTTAAATATTTATACATATAAACCTATAAATAAATGTAAAATTTTTTTTATAAATAAACTAATAATAGGGTTGCAGCAAAGAGTCCTGAGGGTATGGAGATAGAGACTGGTAGGGAGGGCACAAGGTTGAAATTTCCTAGAATATACAACTAAGTGGATGAATTTGTGAGGAGGGAAATAAGGCAGGGTTGGAAATGCTCTGAGTTTGTTCATTAATTCACTTACCTCTCTTCCAACTGTCTTCTCAGACTGAGGTTTAACGGCTGATACTTTCACAAGGTCCCCAATGGTGCCTTCTATGGATTATATAGCAAGTGACCAAATTACTTTTTCAAGACCAGGCTTCAGTGAAATCAGAAGACAAAACAGCTCAAGCACTCAGCGTTAAAACTCAGCATTCCTTCAAATCTGGAAGAGGCTTACAATTAAATATTAAAAAAAAAAAAATTGCTGTAGAGTCAATTCCAACTCATAGCAACCCTATAGGACAGAGTAGAACCGCCCCATAAGGTTTCCAAGAAGCGGCTGGTGGATTTGAACTGCCGACCTTTCGGGTGGCAGCCGTATCTCTCAACCACTAAGCCACGGGGGTTTCCAAACATACAAAAGTCAACATATATAATAAAAATTAATACTGTAAAAAATAAAATATATGTTAAATGCATAGTCATGTAGGTGTATAAAAATGTAAATTTCTACACGTGTTTATTCATCCTCCTACATTTGCAGACGGAGTAATTTCCTCTTAGCCTGTCTGGTGTGCTGCAAGAGTCTGGGCTTTTTTGGTATGAAGTGGAAGGGTTGTTTTGTGAAATGTCTGTTGCCACTTTCCAAGTGGTGCTGCCAGGTATCCAAGAAAGTGACCTGTTATACACTAGCTTGGGAGTCCCTGGGTAGTGGAAATGGTTAATATGCTTGGCTGCTAACTGAGAGGCTGGAGGTTTGAATTCTCCCAGAAGTGCCTCGGAAGAAAGGCCTGGCAATCTACTTTTGAAAAATCAGCCATTGAAAACCCTATAGAGCCCAATTCTACTCTGACACACGTGGGGTCAGCTCCACAGAAACTGCTAGAAGCGGTGTGCTGTCCTGGCCCTGACACTTTCCCAAGAACAGACTCGAGGCACGAGCACTCTGTTCCCCGCCGGTGATACAGAGGGAGGCTCATTCCGTGGGATCAACGCCGAGGCCTTCGTGTCTTAGCCGCAGGCCTTGCAGGATCCGCTAGGAAACGTGGACTAGGAAAAAAGAGTTAACTACTGTAATATAAAATTAATTTACAGCCTTATCGTAAGAGTCAAGCCTGTCTGCTGTTCTGTGTTTTATTTCTTATTTTCTTTAAAGTTTGTTCAGGTGACCTATGTTGTATGCTTGTCTGGTTGGTAGGCCTGCCCTTCTGGGTTGGATTTTTTAAAATGATGTATGTTACGGTAAAAAAAATTAACTCAAACAGTGATGATAAGTAAAATTTCTGTCCATGTATCTTCCCCTGACCCCCTCCTGTTTCCCAACGGTTTCCCAGAGGTACGCCCTGTTACATGTGTCTGACTAGTGTTGTCTTTCAGAATGTTATGTATAGATATGTTGGTGGTTGTCAGTTGCCATCGAGTTGGTTCTGACTCATGGCGATCTCATGTACGATGGAACAAAACGTTGCCTGGTACTGTGCTGTCCTCACAACCACTGATGTGCTCAAGTCCATTGTTGCGAACACTGTATTTTGAGGGATTTTCAATTTATGGGGCTTATCTTTCAGCACGCTATCAGACAAAGTTCTGTCATGATCCATAGGGTTTTCACTGGCTAATTTTCAGAAGTAGATCTCCAGGCTTTTCTTCCTACACATAGATATAAACCTGTTGCTGTCGAGTTGATTTCGACTCATAGAGACCCTATAGGACAGAGTATAGCTTCGCCATAGGGCTTCCAAGGAGCAGCTGGTAGATTTGAACTGCCAAGCTTTTGGTTAGCATCCGAGCTCTTAACCACTGTACCACCAAGGCTCCATATAGATAGGTAGATGGATGGACAGACAGATAGATGGACAAACAGATAGACAGACAGACATGCTGATAGATAGATACGTTGTTGTTGTTCTTAGGTGCTGTCCATTTGGTTCCAACTCATAGGACCCTACGCACAAAAAACGAAACACTGCCTGGTCCTGCACCATCCTCATAATCGTTGTTATGCCTAAGCACTTCATTGCAGCCACTGTGTCAATCTACCTCGTTGAGGGTCTTCCTCTTTTTCACAGACCCTCTACTTTACCAAGCATGATGTCCTTCTCCAAGGACTGTTCCTTCCTGATAACATGTCCAAACTATGTGAGACATAGTCTTGCCATCCTTGCTTCTAAGGAGCATTCTGCTTGTACTTCTTCCAAGACAGATTTGTTAGTTCTTTTTTTTCTTTCTAACAGATTTGTTAGTTCTATTTTTCACCCACACGGTAATTGAAATGCATCAATTCTTCTTTGATCTTCCTTATTCGTCATCCAGCTTTTGCAAGCATATGAGCCGACTGAAAACACAATGGCTTGGGCCAGGTGCACCTTAGTCTTCAAGGTAGTATCTTTGCTTTCCAACCCATTAAGGAGGTCTTTTGCAGCAGATTTGCTCAATGCAATGCATCTTTTGATTTCTTGACTAGTGCTTCCACGGGCATTGATCGTGGATCCAAGTAAAATGAAATCCTTGACAACTTCGACCTTTCCTCCATTTATCATGATGTTGCCTAGGATTTTTATTTTCTTTTTTCTTTGAGTAGGCAGCTCTTCTCCAGTCATCTATGAGTGCCTTCCAACCTGAGGGGCTTATCTTCCAGCACTGTATCAGACAATATTTTGCTGCTACATTTTCACTAATTCTTTTCAGAAGTAGACTGGCAGGTCCTTCTTCTTAGTCTGGAAGGTCAGGTGAAACCTGTTCACCATGGGTGACCCTGCTAGTATTTGAATACCTGTGGCATAGCTTCCAGCATCACAGCAACATGTAAGCCCCCACAGTAGGACAAACTGACAGACACATGGGGGAGACAGATATAGTGAGATATAAATACAGCTGCAAGTCTACAGATACTGGAAGAGAGATTAGGTTGGATAGATCATTTTCAAGATCGTACTAACCTACTCATCTGCAATTTGCTTCTTTTACATGTTATGGTCATCTCTCTCCATCAGAATTTAGTGACCTAACAAGTCCTTTTGATGGCTGCATAGTATTTTGTTAAATGAATGGAACGCAGTTCTACTCAGTCCTATAGGGTCACTATGAGTTGGAATCGATTCAACGGCAACGGCTTTGGTATTTTTGGTTTTATAACATATACCTCATAGAGCTAGAATGGTCTCCTTAATCTTTTTGGCTGGGATTTTTTTTTTTACTTTCTCCTCAAATGTTTACTTTTTCCAGATTAATTTGATTTTTTCAAGTTCTTCAAGAAAATATTACTGCTATTTGATGGTGATAATATTGAATTTAGGTGGCGCAGTGGTTAAGTGCTACGGCTGCTAACCAAAGGGTTGGCAGTTCAAATCTGCCAGGCGCTCCTTGGAAACTCTACGGGGCAGTTCTACTCTGTCCTATAGGGTCGCTATGAGTCGGAATCGACTCGACGGCACTGGGTTTTTTGGGTGGTGCCAATGGTAAACATGCTCAGCTGCTAACTGGAAGGTTGGTGGTTCGAGTCCAGCCAGAGGGTCTTCGGAAGAAAGTCCTGGTGACCTGTTTCTGAAAGACCATGCATTGGAAACTCTCAGGAGCACAGTTCTACTCTGACATACATGGGGTCGCCATGGCTTGAAGTCACCTCAACAGTAACTGGTTTGTTTTTTTAATACATAGTTAAATTTATAGTTTAATATCAGCAAATTGACATCCATACAATGTTAAGTTTTTCTACCTAAGAAAGTATATCACTAAATAAGCTTTCAGATCCCTCGGCAGAATTCTAAAGTCTTCTTCTTCTAGACCAGGTATTATGTTTCTTGTTAGGTTTATTAATAATGACAGCTAACATACTGTTCTCAACCCTTTACATATATCGTTTCATTTAATCTTCACAACAACCTTATGAAGTAAGTGTGATTGATATCCCCAGCCCAGAGATTTGGAAACCAAAGCACACAGAGGTTAAGTGCCTTGCTCAAGGTCACAGAGCAGCTGTCAACCCGGGTAGTTGAACTTAACCGCTTCCAACCACTGCATTAGACTACCCGGGTTGACAGCTACTCTGTGACCTTGAGCAAGGCACTTAACCTCTGTGTGCTCAGGTAGTTGATTGAGGATCTTTTTCTTTAATTATAAGGTTGCTTAGTATTAAATGAGTTAATCTATAAAAAGCATTTAAAAGAGCTTTGATACATAGGAAGCACTTTATAAATGTTAGTCATTGTGTTGGGGTTGTCAGATTTAGCAAAACAAAATACAGGTCACCAAGTTAAATTTGTATTTCAGATAAACAATGCACAGTTTTTAAGTATGTTCTATGCAATATTTGAGACATTCCCCCCCGCCCCCAAAAGAAACCCCATTGCCGTTAAGTTGAATTCTGACTCATAGCAACCCTTTAGGACAGAGTAGAACTGCCCCATAGAGTTTCCAAGACTATAAGTCTTTACACAGAAGCAGACTGCCCCATTTTTCTCCAGCAGAGTTGCTGGTGGGTTAACCGAGAGTGTAACCACTGCACTACCAGGGGTCCTTATTTGAGACATACTTATACTAAAACCATATATGTTGTTTATCTGAAATGCACATATAACTGAGCGTCCTGTATTTTTCGTGGCAACCCTACCTTGTGTGAATTGTATTTTGAGAGTCTTGATTACGTGGGTGTGCCAGACTGTTGCCTTTGACCTCTGAATAACAATTTAGCACGCCTTAAGAATTCTGGGACCTCTCTCCGTTTTTCAGTTAGAATCCTATAAGCATAGTTCCACTATCTCCTGACAATAAATGTTTTTATGCAGAGTGCTGAGGCCATGCGAGGTTTTGATTTGGGGTTTTTTTTTTTTTTCTTTTCCCCCTTCATAAGTGGCTTGCTCTTTCTGGCTGGATGCCTATGGAATTCTTTCTGTATCCTTGAAACTCAGAAAATTCTTAGGCTATGCTTCACTACTACCTGTGTTGTTCTAATTTTCTTTCCTTGAACACATATGCTGTTTCATTTTCAGATTCAATTCTTTTATTTCAGTTCTTTTTTCTTTTTTTGTCTATACCTATGAATACGTTTCTATGGGGTTATGTTTCTGTTCTCTATAAGTTAGACTGTCTTTGCCTGCTCTGCAGACTTACATTTATTATCCACTCTCTAATAACTTTTCATCTCTGTTTCCTCCTATGTTCCATGTCATTATGTCAAGCCTTTTGTCCATCTTACTGATTCAGTTTCAGCTGTTATCTATTTTTTAATTCATTCTCTTTTTCTCTGATCCCCTTGTTTCCTTAGTTTTGCTGTCTTCTCTCTTCATCTCATCTTGTGTTATCACTTTACGTCTGGTTTCACAGGTTCCTTGTCTGCTTAAATAATTTGAGAAACATTTGTTGCATTATTTTTGGTCATATTTCTTAGGGTACAACTTGGAATGTGCTCTTCTTGGGCTTTTTGTTTGCTACATTCCTTTCGTGGGTACAAGGGCTAGGGAAGACCACAGTACTGCTGCATGGTGGCTGCCGTAATTTCTACTCACTTTACTTGTCTTTGTGATAGGAAGCTCTACAAGGTGTAAAAGTGCTTGTCCGTTTCTTGTTTGGTGCTAGGGTTTGGAAAGATGTGGAGGATGGTAGCGGAGAATTGTCCGGTGCCATCAACAGTTCCACACATGAATTTAATCTCTGATCTTTTTATTATAAATTTGTAATAAATTCATATACTAACATCTCCTCTATCTAGAGATAGATGTCTGCCACCTGGTTGACTCCAAGTCGTGACCTTATATACACCAGAACAAAGTGTTGCCCATTTCTGCGTCATCCTCCTAATTGCTGGCATCTTCGAGTCCATCACTGCCGCTACTGTGCCAATCCATCTCACTGAGGTCTCGCAGGCTCTCACTGGCCCTCTGCCTCATCGGACACGATGTCCTTCTCCAGCAGTTATCCCTCCGGATGACGCTGCCAAAGCAAGCAAGTCAGACAACGTTCTGTTGTGAGCCATCAGGTTTTCATTGGCTAATTGTCAAAATAGGTGGCCAGGCCTTTCTTCCTAGTCTGCCTTAGTCTGGAAGCTCAGCTGAAACGTGTCCACCACGGGTGACCCTGCTCGTATTTGAAATACCGATGGCATAGCTTCTAGCATTACAGCAGCACGCAAGCTACCACAGTACAACAAACTGACAGACGGGTGGTGTTTTGTCCACCTATACAGGGAAATATGTCCACCAGCGCTAGCCTGGTACTGGGAATTTTGCTCCAATTTAGAATGTGCCATGAAGCCTTCACCTATGATAGAGCTCTGAAACATACCCTCTCCCAGTTCACTGTCTTTCCTGGAACCAAAGCCGCTTCCACTCGCACGTCAGCCAGACTGCAGAGGAGATGGGTGAAAAGTTCCTGTGTTAACCTGCATCCTTACGAGCAGATTAACGCACAGCAGGCTCTGGGTATGTCTTTTTCCAAGCACATCTACCCTTGCGTGGACCTCTTCTGTTCTGTCAATGCTGACAAATCTCAGTTTACTGCTAGAGATAATCAACTTTGGGAGATTTGCCTGCCTTTCTCCTCCCATCCGGGTAAAAATAACAGTTTATTCTGGCAGTTTTATTTTTTCCATCTCTCTTGATTATCGGTTTAGCCATAATGGTTGTCTTCTAAATAACAAACAAACCCGCTGTTGACAAGTTGGTTTTGACTCATGGCGACCCCCTGTGCCACAGAGTAGAACTGCTCCATGAGTTTCCTTGGCTGTAATCTTTACTGAAGCAGATGACCACCCTGTCCTTCCACAGCACCGCTGGGTGGGCTCAAACCACTAACCTTTAGGTTAGTAAAAAAAAAAAAAAAAAAAAAACAGCGCAAACCATCTACACCACCGAGGGACCTTCTTTTCTGAATTTGTTATTGTTGTTGTTAGTTGCCATTGCCAGAGTCTCTTCTGAATATCCCTCTATTTTTGTTGTTCCGTGGTTTGTTTGTTTGTTTTCCACCTAGATTGCCTATTTATTCTCTTTAATCTGCTTCCCCCGATTTGGGGCATACAAGTGACATTGTTTATGGCTTTCTTCTTCTTCCCTCCATATGGTTTCTGTGGTGGTATGGGATTGATGCCATGTGTTGATCCCTACAGTTGTTCATTTCTTTGTTTCTGGATGACGCTTCCCAAGATTATGCCTCAAGACTGTATTCGCTCTTTGGTTTGAGTGGTACCGGTTTATTCTTTTGTTTTTGCTAATTTCACAAACCTGTATTTTGTTCTTCTGGTTGTGTTGGGACAGGAGTATTTGTAAGCCTACTTCTAAGCAGACACTTTTTCTTAGAGACAGCCAAGATTTATGTAAATGAAACCATACAGAGGGCTTATACTTACTTAGGTTGTGTCCAAAAAAACAAATTCTTAAACAATTCATTCACTCACGGTGAACAGTTAATGAATACACATTAAGTAATTGAATGACGGAGAAATATTCTTGTGGAGAAAAAGATATCAGGGAAATCAGCATATTGAGAAAGCTAAACAGACGGCGCCACAGAAATTCCCTGTCAGCGAAATGCTGTGATTGAGAAGAACAGCACGAGAGAAAGCAAGGTGATGGATATGAAGAGGGCACTTTGCTGGCCTGGAAGAGAACATCCAATTAATACTTCAGTCACCCTGCACTGTGTGACCTTGGGAAAGTCCCTGAGCAGCTTTAAGCCTCAGTTTTCTCATCTGCAGATGGGGAATAATAAAAACACCTACTTCACAATCTTGTGTTGAGGGTAAAAAGAGATAATGTGCGTAAAGAGCTTAATGTAGTGCCTGGCACAGAGTCCAATAGGTGTTGACTAATTTTTTTAATGGGGTTGCCAGGAGTCGGAATTGACTCATGGCAACTGGCTTGGATATGCCTTCAACCAGTCAAAAGGAGAGACAATTGCCACATATTGTGACATATCTGTTCTCTCTTATGTGATCACCATGAGTCTGAACTGACTTGACAGAGAGTTTTTTTTTTGTTGTTGTTCACATAATTTTGTCATCCATATTTCAAGTTCATATCATAACCGTCTTTTCCTTCCAATCTGCCTAAAACAGGGCCTTGTGCTTACATATAAAAGGCAAACAAACAAATAAAAATTAACAGTTACCAGTCAAATCGACTGTGACTCACGGCAATGCCCTGTATGTTAGAGTGGAACGGTGCTCCACAGGATGTTCACTCCGTAGGTCAGCGTAGAACTGTGCTCCACGGGATGTTCACTCCGTACGTCAGCATAGAACTGTGCTCCACAGGATATTCACTGGCTGATTACTCAGAAGTAGATCACCAGGACCTTCTTCCTAGGTACCTCCAGGTGGAGTTAACTCTTCTTACCACCCAGAGACTTGTTACATATAAAGGGTGTTCCCTGATTGCACCTACTGACTCAATAAACAAATATATTTAGACTCACAAGACATAACAGAAGAGACACCAGATCCAGGACTCCACTGAGCTGACATCCCAATTTACCTTTGTTCTGAAGCTGGGGAGAAACAACCATTCCTCTAGATTTTAAGCTAAGATAGATTCAGGGAACTTGAAATAGGTTAACAATTGGGAAGTAAATAGTAGTCGCGATGTCAGACCTCCCCCAGTGCATTTAGACTGTTGACAACCAACATGCAGAAGTTTATAAACAGTCCCCTTAAAATGAGTCCCCATACGATATTCAGAGGTGGGGGTGGGACAAAGTGCTGGAGAAGAAGTTAACATAATTCTTGGAAAATGGAACAAGGGAAGGAGGTGGTGTAATAAAGAAAACATCACAACCAGAGTAAAAAAAAAAAAAAATTTTTTTTTTTTAAAGGTAAGGTTAAAACCATCAACAAGAATAACAAAAACAAAAATAATCATAGCAGGTCATAATATAGCGTTTCCTACGTACCAGCTCCTGTTCTACCCTTTATATATATTAACTCATCGAATTCTTATAAAGAACTCCTTGGCTGAGCAGCCCTAGGCTGCTACCCAAAAAGTTAAAGGTTCCAGTCTACCCAGAGGTGCCTGAGAAGAAAGGCCTGATGACCCACTTCCCTCTGACACACACGGCGTTGTGGTGAGTCAAAATCAACTCTGTGGCAACTGTTTGCTTTGTTTTGTTTTTTATTTTTATAAAAATCTTCTGAGGGATGACTACTGAAAACATTATGCTAAGCGAAATAAGCCAGGCACAAACGGACAAATGTTGTATGATCCCACTTGTATGAAATATCTAGATAGGCAAATGCATACAGACAGAAGCAGATTAGAGGTTACCGGGGGCTGAGGGGAAGGGGCTGAAGAGTTATGGCTCAATGGTTACAGAGTTTCTATGTGCGGTGAGGAAAAAGTTGTACAACATTACGATGCGATTAATGCTGCTGAATTGTATGCTAAAAAATGGCTAATTAAAATGGCAACTTTCATGCGATATGTATTTTACCACAATAAAAAAGTGATTTAAAAGATCTTGCGAGGAAGATAAAATTATATCCCCATTTTATAGAAGTGGGAAGTAGGCACAGAGAGGGCTGAAGTGCCCAAGTCATACATCCATGCGGGAGCCATATTTTTATGATTATTAAAGTATCCACAGTCACTCTTAGATGGCTGTATTATCATAAAAATGAGGAGAAACCACGGAGAGGTTTGCTCAAGAAAGTAAGAGGACAAAAAGTAGTTTTAGAAAAACTGACTCTGCTGGTGGTGTTTGTGGTGGACTGAAGAATGGCAAGACTTATTGCAGTGATGGGTCCACAGGGTGCTGAGGCCTGCACAGGAAACGGAAGGAGAAAGAGGTGAGGCTTAGGACAAGTCCTTCCCCTGTCAGGTCCTCAATTTCCTCTGCTATAAAATGAGGGTTTTGAACTGCATGGTCCCTGAAGACCCAGTGAGGGTTAAATTTTTTGTAATTTTATGAAAGAAAAATGTGATAGAAAAATACAACTTATTGGCAGAAAAATACACATTTGTAATGAAAAAAATTATTTGTGTGTGTATATATATGTATATAGATATATATGTGGGTGTGTATGTGTGTATAAGTGTATTTGTATATGTGCATGTTTGTATGTGTGTGTACATGGGTGTGTACGTGGGTATATATATGTGTGTGTATTTGTACATGGTTGTGTGCATGTGGGTATTTGAATGTGTGTATTTGAGTGTATTTCTGTATTTGTGTGTGTATTTGTGTGTGTGATACGTACCTAATTGCCAGTAGCTTGTTAATATAGATTCCAGTAACCTGAGAGTTCTTTGCTGGAAGATTTGGTGCTCATGGGACATGAAGTTACAAAGAAGACAAGAAAGGAGCCAGGCAGGGACTAAATTGGCTTGCTCAAAAGAGGGGGAGAAACACAAACATCCTGAGGGAGGACGATGCATTGTAACGGGAACAGAAAGGGAACGGAGGGGAAGGATCCAGGAAGACGACCGGCAGCTAATGGTCCATGATGATATTTCAGAGAAAAGAAAATTTTCTAAAGAGGATTTGAATAATGCTGTTGGCTGTGGAGTTTGCTATGTCTCCTGTATCATCCTATAAGATATTTAGAGAGACAGTATGCCGTACTGGTTAAGAGGAGACTTCAAAACCAGACTGCCTACATTGATTTCAGCTCTTTTGGATAATTGGATAAGGCCGAGGTCACACTTATGTGACCTGGGCCTCTTCAATTATTCAATTTTAGAGAATGTTTCCACCATCCATCCACCAGCGCATGCCAGTGACCTGGAGTTGTCCTTGGTGATGCCTGGTCCTCATTTCCCATTTCCAGCCCATCGAATCGTGCAGGTCGTAACTCCTGAGCCTCTCAGACCTGTTCCCTTCTCTCCTTCTCCACTGGCCCTCCCTCAGTACCCCCATTTACTTGCTGCATGAACTTAGGAAAATTACTTTGTGAGTTAGTTTCTTCATCTGTAAAACTGGATAAAAATAATACCCATCTCATAGGATTTTATGATGCTGTAATAGATTAATGCTGTAAAAGGTTTAAAACAGAGTCTAGCACATCGTCATAGCTCAATAAATGTTAAACATCAGGCTAAAGGAGCTTTCTAGGACCCCTCATCCACTCTTCTCCCACTTTCATCTGCCTTCTGCAGCAAGCTGATCTTTTCAAGAGCCAGTTCTGATTATACGCCCGCCTTACATGAAACTTTTCCTTGACTTCCCTCTGTTCCTACAGGATCAAAATCCCCCCCTTGGTGTGACCCTGCCCTCTTCCAAGTTCATCTGCCATAATGTTCCACTCTTGCTCCCAACTCATCTGTCGCCCTGATCTTCTACCAGGTCCTGGAATGCCCCATGGTTCTTCCACCACAAGTTTTGCTCATGGCGGTCCCTCTGTCTGGTACACTTTCCCATCCTGTCTTCCCTGTCCTAGAGATACCCGACCCATCCTGCAGACCATCCTTTACTTACCTCTTCTTGATGAGGCCTTCTCTAATGCCTGCCCTCCCCACCGCAAGCCTAGGTCAGTTTCTTTTGTTTATACACTCCCTTAGGACCTCACTCTGCATGGATCTCATTCACTCGTGTGATTTATTGATTTATTTATTTATTTTAATAATTTTTATTGTGCTTTAAGTGAAAGTTTACAAATCAAGTCTCTCTCACATAAAAACTTATATACACCTTGCTACATAGTCCCAATTACTCTCCCCCTAATGAGACAGCCCGCTCTCTCCCTCCACTCTCTCTTTTTGTGTCCATTTCATCAGCTTCTAACCCCCTCTACCCTCTCATGTCCCCTCCAGGCAGGAGATGCCAACATAGTCTCAAGTGTCCACCTGATCCAAGAAGCTCACTCCTCACCAGCATCCCTCTCCAACCCACTGTCCAGTCCAATTCATGTCTGAAGAGTTGGCTTCAGGAATGGTTCCTGTCCTGGGCCAACGGAAGGTCTGGGGGCCATGACCACCGGGGTTCTTCCAGTCTCAGTCAGACCCTTAAGTCTGGTCTTTTTATGAGAATTTGGGTTCTGCATCCCACTGCTCTCCTGCTCACTCAGGGGTTCTCTGTTGTGCTCCCTGTCAGAGCAGTCATCGGTTGTAGCCAGGCACCATCTAGTTCTTCTGGACTCAGGATGATGTAGTCTCTGGTTCATGTGGCCCTTTCTGTCTCTTGGGCTCGTAATTACCTTGTGTTCTTGGTGTTCTTCATTCTCATTTGATCCAGGTGGGTTGAGACCAATTGATGCATCTTAGATGGCTGCTTGCTAGCATTTAAGACCTCAGATGCCAGAATGTTTTCTTAATAGATTTTATTATGCCAACTGACTTAGATGTCCCCTGAAATCATGGTCCTCAAACTCCTGCCCCTGCTACACTGGCCTTCGAAGCATTCAATTTATTCAGGAAACTTCTTTGCTTTAGGTTTAGTCCAGTTGTGCTGATCTCCCCTGTATTGTGCGTTGTCTTTCCCTTCACCTAAAGTAGTTCTTATCTACCAACTAGTGAATACCCCCTCCTACCCTGCCACCCTCCCTCCTCTCGTAACCACAAAAGAATGTTTTCTTCTCAGTTTAAACTATTTCTCAAGTTCCTATAATAGTGGTCTTACACAATATTTGTCCTTTTGCAACTGACTAATTTCACTCAGCATAATGCCTTCCAGGTTCCTCCGTGTTATGAAATGTTTCACAGATTCATCACTGTTCTTTATCGATATGCAGTATTTCATTGTGTGAATATACCATAATTTATTTATCCATTCATTCACTGATGGGCTCCTTGGTTGCTTCTATCTTTTTGCTATTGTAAACAGTGCTGCAATGAACATGGGTGTGCATATATCTGTTCGTGTAAAGGCTCTTATTTCCCTAGGAGTGGGATCGCTGGATCGTATGGTAGTTCTATTTCTAGCTTTTTAAGGAAGCACCAAATCAATTTCCAAAGTGGTTGTACCATTTGACATTCCCACCAGCAGTGTATAAGTGTTCCAATCGCTCCACAGCCTCTCCAACATTTATTATTTCGTGTGTTTTGGATTAATGCCAGCCTTGTTGGAGTGAGATGAAATCTCATTGTAGTTTTGATCTGTGTTTCTCTAATGGCTAATGATCGTGAACATTTCCTCATATATCTGTTAGCTACCTGAATGTCTTCTTTAGTGAAGTGTCTGTTCATATCTTTTGCCCATTTTTTAACTGGGTTATTTGTCTTTTTGTAGTTGAGTTTTTTCAGTATCACGTAGATTTTAGAGATCAGGCACTGATCGGAAATATCATAGCTAAAAACTTTTTCCCCATCTGTAGGTAGTCTTCTTACTCTTTTTGTGAAGTCTTTGGATGAGCATAGGTGTTTGATTTTTAGGAGATCCCAGTTATCTAGCTTTTCTTCTGCATTCTTAATAATGTTTTGTATACTGTTTATGCCGTGTATTAGGGCTCCTAACGTTGTCCCTATTTTTTTTTTCCATGATCTTTATCGTTTTAGATTTTATATTTAGGTCTTTGATCCATTTTGAGCTCGTTTTTGTGCATGGAGTGAGGTATGGGTCTTGTTTCATTTTTTTTTGCAGATGGACATCCAGTTATGCCAGCACCATTTGTTAAAAAGACTGCCTTTTCCCCGTTTAACTGTTTTGGGGTCTTTGTCAAATATCCACTGCTCATATGCGGATGGCTTTATGTCTCGATTCTCAATTCTGTTCCAGTGCTCTATGTATCTGTTGTTGTACCACTACCAGACTGTTTTGACTACTGTGGCGGTATAATAGGTTCTAAAATCAGGTAAAGTAAGGCCTCCCACTTTGTTCTTCTTTTTCAGTAATGCCTTATTATCCGGGGCCTCTTTCCCTTCCATATGAAGTTGGCGATTTGTTTTTCCATCTCATTAAAGAATGTCGTTGGGATTTGGATCGGAATTGCATTAAAAGTATGGATCGCTTATGGTAGAATAGACATGTTTATAATGTTAAGTCTTCCTATCCATGAGCAAGGTATGTTTTTCCACTTACATAAGTCTCTTTTGGTTTCTTGCAGAAGTGTACTGTAGTTTTCTTTGTATAAGTCTTTTACATCTCTGGTAAGATTTACTGCTAAGTATTTTATCTTCTTGGGGGCCACTGTAAATGATATTGATTTGGTGATTTCCTCTTTGATGTTCTTTTTGTTGGTGTAGAGGAATCCAGCTGATTTTTGTATGTTTATCTTGTATCCTGATACTCTGCTGAACTCTTCTCTTAGTTTCAGTAGTTTTCTGGAGGATTCCTTAGGGTTTTCTGTTATATAAGATCATTTCTTCTGCAAATAGAGATACTTTTACTTCTTTCCTGCCAATCTGAATGGCCTTTATTTCTTTATCTAGGCTGATTGCTCTGGCTAGTACCTCCAGCACAATGTTGAATAAGAGTGGTGATAAAGGGCATCCTTGTCTGGTTCCCGATCTCAATGGGAATGCTTTCAGGCTCTCTTCATTTAGGATGATGTTGGCTGTTGGATTTGTAGAAATGCCCTTTATTATGTTGAGGAATTTTCCTTCTATTCCCATTTTGATGAGAGTTTTTATCATGGATGGGTGTTGAACTTTGTCAAATGCCTTTTCTGCATCAATTGATAAAATCATGTGATTTTTGTCTTTTGTTTTATTTATGTGATGGATTACATTGATTATTTTTCTAATGCTGAATTATCCCTGTGTACCTGGTATGAATCCCACTTGGTCATGGTGAATTATTTTTTTGATATGTTGTTGAATTCTATTGGCCTGAATTTTGTTGAGGATTTTTACATCTATGTTCATGAGAGATATAGGTATATAATTTTCTTTTCCTGTGGTGTCTTTACCTGGTTTTGGTATCGGGGTATGGTGGCTTCACAGAATGAGTTTGGTAGTATTCCATCCTCTTCTATGCTCTGAAATACCTTTAGTAGTAGTGGTGTTAACTCTTCTCTGAATGTTTGGTAGAACTCTGCAGTGAAGCCGCCCTGGACCAGGGCTTTTTTTTGTCGGGAGTTTTTTGACTACCTTTTCAATCTCTTCTTTTGTTATGGGTCTATTTAGTTGTTCTACCTCTGTTTGTGTTAGTTTAGGTAGGTAGTGTGTTTCTAGGAATTCATCCATTTCTTCTAGGTTTTCAAATTTGTTAGAGTGCAATTTTTCATAGTAATCTGATATGATTCTTTTAATTTCAGTTGGGTCTGTTGTAATATCACCCATCTCATTTGGGTAATTTGCTTCCTCTCTTGTTTTTCTTTTGTCAGTTTGGCCAGTGGTTTATCAGTTTTGTTGATTTTTTCAAAAAACCTGCTTTTGGTCTTGTTAATTCTTTCAATTGTTTTTCTGTTTTCTATTTCATTTAGTTCAGCTCTAATTTTTATTATTTGTTTTCTTCTGGTGCCTGTGAGTTTCTTTTGTTGCTCTCTATTTGTTCAAGTTGTAGGGTTAATTGTTTGATTTTGGCCCTTTCTTCTTTTTGGATGTGTGCAGTTAATGATATAACTTGGCCTCTGAGCACTGCTTTTGCTGTGTCCCAAAGGTTCTGATAGGAGATGTTTTCATTCTCATTGGATTCTCTGGATTTCTTTATTCCCTCCTTAATGTCTTCTATAATCTGGTCTTTTTCGAGCAGGGTATTGTTCAGTTTCCAAGTGTTTGATTTCTTTTCCCTGCTTTTCCTGTTATTGATTTCCACTTTTATGGCCTTATGGTCAGAGAAGATGCTTTGTAATATTTCCATATTTTGGATTCTGCTAAGGCTTGCTTTATGACCTAATATGTGGTCTATTCTAGGGAATGTTCCATGTGCACTAGAAAAGAAAGTATAGTTGGTTGCTGTTGGGTGGAGTGTTCTGTATATGTCTATGAGGACAAGTTGCTTGATTGTGGCATTTAGATCTTCCGTATCTTTATTGAACTTCTTTCTGGATGTCCTGTCCTTCACTGAAAGTGGTGTGTTGAAGTCTCCTGCTATTAATGTGGAGCTGTCTATCTCACTTTTCAATGCTCATAGAGTTTGTTTTATGTATCTTGCAGCCCTGTCATCGGGTGCACAAATATTTAATATGGTTATATTTTCTTGGTGTATTGTCCCTTTAATCATTATATAGTGTCCTTCCTTATCCTTCATGATGGATTTAACTTTAAAGTCTATATTGTCAGAAATTAATATTGCCACTCCTGCTTTTTTTTGATTGTTGTTTGCTTGAGGTATTTTTTTCCACCCTTTGAGTTTTAATTTGTTTATGCCTCTAAGTCTAAGGTGTGTCTCTTGTAGGCAGCATATAGACGGATCTTGTTTTTTAATCCATTCTGCCACTCTCTGTCTCTTTATTGGTGCGTTTAGTCCATTTACATCAGGGTAGTTATGGATAGGTATGAATTTAGTGCTATCATTTTGATGTCTTTTTTTGTGTGTTGTTGACAGTTTCTTTTTCCCACTGAATTTTATGTGCAAAGTAGATTATCTTTATATATTGTCCTTTCCTCATATTTGTTGTTGATTTGTTTCTGCTCAGTCTCTATTTTTTTCTTGTGTTTTATTTTCATGAGTAGGATAGTTTGTCTCCTTTGTGGTTACCTTATTACTTACCCCTATTTTTCTAAATTTAAAACTAACTTTTATTTCTTTGTATCACCGTATCTTCCTCTTCATATGGAAGGTGTATGATTACATTTCTTAGTACCTCTTTATTGTTCTAATGTTGTCTTCTTTTATATAATAACATCGCTGTTACCCTGTTTTGGGCTTTTTATTATTATTATTATCTTGCTTTGTTTTTCTGGATTTCCCTGTCTGGGTTGACTTCTGTTTGTTCTGCCCAGTGTTCTAGTCTTGGGTTGATACCTGATATTATTGGTTTTCTAACCAAAGAACTTCCTTTAGTATTTCTTGTAGTTTTTGTTTGGTTTTTATGAATTCCCTAAACTTGTGTTTATCTGGAAATGTCTTAATTTCACCTTCATATTTAAGAGACAGTTTTGCTGGATATATGATTCTTGGCAGGCAATTTTTTTCATTCCATTTTTTAAATATGTCATCCCATTGCCTTCTTGCCTGCATGGTTTCTGCCGAGTAGTCCAAATTTATTCTTATTGGCTCTCCTTTGTAGGTGACTTTTCATTTATCCCTCACTGCTCTTATAATTCTCTCTTTATCTTTGGTTTTGGCAAGTTTGATTATAATATGTCTTGGTGACTTTCTTTTAACATCTACCTTATGTGGAGTTCGATAAGCATCTTGGATAGATATCTTCTCATCTTTCACAGTATCAGGGAAGTTTTCTGCCAATAAATCTTCAACAATTCTCTCTGTATTTTCTGTTATCCCTCCCTGTGCTGGTACTCCAATCACTCATAGGTTATTTCTCTTGATAGAGTCCCACATGATCCTTAAGGTTTCTTCATTTTTCTGAATTCTTTTATCTGATTTTTCTTCAAATATATTAGTGCCAAGTGATTTATCTTCGAGTTCCAAAATTCTAGCTTCTACTTGCTCGATTCTGCTCCTCTTTCTATTGAGTTGTTTACTTCTGTAATTTTATTGTTAATCTTCTGAACTTCTGATTGCTGCCTATGTATGGATTTTTCCAGCTTATTAAACTTTTCGTTATGTTCCTGAATAATTTTTCTAATTTCTTCAGTTGCTTTATCTGTGTGTTCCTTGGCTTGTTCTGCATATTGTCTCATTTCCTTCCTGATGTCCTGAAGGGTTCTGTATATTAAACTTTTGTATTCTGCATCTGGTAATTCCAGGAATGCACTTTCATCTAGAAGATCCCTGGATTCTTTGTTTTGAGAGCCAGTTGAGGCGATCATGGTCTGTTTCTTTATGTGACTTGATATTGTCTTTTGTCTCCAAGCCATCTATAAGTTATTGTATTATTTTATGCTTGCTTACTGTGTTGTAGCTTCTTGCTTTGTTTTGTTTTGGTATACCCCTGTGGGTCGTTTGAGTGAGCTAGCTTGATTGTTTTCACCTTTGGAGCTCTGACGTCCGGTCCCCAGACGGCTAGAGCTGTTAGCAGGTATATCAGTCTAGGAGTCCATTCAGTTTTCTTGTATGAATTCAGCTCAGGTACAGGCTCTGTCCTACAGTCTTAGAGGGGCAGGGGTGATTGGCATATATACCGGTATCTGATTGCAGCATGGGGTCAGGCTCTGAACAAGGCAGGGGGCTGAGAACCAACCCCCAAGTGTCTCTGAGGAAAGTGTGTCCCTGTTTCCTAGAGCGTGCAGGTGGGTGGGTTCTGCAGAAGGACCATGGGCACCCAAAGTTTTTGGTTGTAAGGACTGGGAGGTACCAGTTATCTTTGGACCCCTGTCGCGGGTGGCTGGGTGACCTAAGTGGAGCTACCAGTCCTTAGGTCCCTGATGTGGGTAGGTGGGGACCTTGTTTAATAGGCAAAGCAATGTCAAACAACAAACACCCACCTCTGTACCACACAGCTGAAATGGTTGGAGTCTGCCAACAAGGGCCTATTCTCCTGAAATAGGCCCACACAGGTCCATGCAGAAGGGAAAGTTGCTCAAGGTCCACGGACCATTTATGCCTGTACCGGAGCTGCTTCTGTGCTGAGCTCTCTCCGTTAGTGGAGCTAGCAAATTATGTTTTCCCCCAAACGCACATTTTTTTCCTTCCTCAAGGGCGGAAGGATGGCTCTAGGTGCTCAGCAGAGCCTTTCTCAGGCTCAGGGATTCAGCCGCTGAAGCTGCCTTGGGGGTGAAGGGGCACTGTAAAATATAGGCAAGTACTTAGCTTTTGCAGAGAGCGCCATTCTCCTTAGGTTCCGGTGGTGTGAGTAGGCTGTGTGGCTGGCTGCTTCTTGCTGAGGAAACTGTGGCTGAACGCTAGTACCTGCCCGTCACTGCCGCTCCGGGAATGGTGCCTGAGGGCTCCCCGCGATTCAGGTCCAGTAACTCCTCTCCGCTTCTGAACATTCTCTTCCTCCCCCTGCCCCTCAGTTCGTTTTCTAAGCTTGCTTTTGAAGCTCAGAGCTCCCAGCTTGTCACAAATATACTCGTTTCACTTGTTTTTTCAGGTCTTTGTTGTAAAGATGGCTCACCGGAAGCATATGTCTATTCCGCCATCTTGGCTCTGCCTCTATTTTTTTTTTTTTTATTTGTCTCCTCCATGAGACTGGGGACACTGGTGGTTCTGTGGTAGAATTCTTGCGTGGAAACCCAGGTTCAATTTCCAGGCAACACACCTCCTGCACAGCTACCACCCATCTGTCAGTGGGAGCTTTCGTGTTGCTATGATGCTGAACAGGCTACAGAAGAACTTCCAGACTAAGACTAGGAAGAAATGTCTGGTGATTGACTTCCAAAATTCAGGCAATGAAAGCCCTATGAATCCCAACAGTCCAATCCACAACTGATCATGGGGATGGCACAGGACTGGCAGCGCTTAGTTCTGTTGTGCTTAGGGTCACCGTGAGTTGAAGGATAACTCAATGACATCAGCACCATTTACTGAAACTGTAATATAGAGGAGAAAACTCACAACACTGTGTTCAGTGTGAGTTTTCCCACAATCCACATGACAGCTTCCCTGAGGTTCCCATTGCCTCACTCTGCTCCTCTCTTCCCTAGTCTACCTTTCTCTGAAAAAATAATTCCTTATTCACTGTGAATCTTAATATCAGATTTTCTAGAAGCATCACCCCATACCCAGCTGGGTTGGTCTGATCCCAAAAGTCATGGCCTGTTCCCCACTGATACATTTCTCTGAGTTACTCAAGCCAGAAATGTTCCAGGGGGCCAGGCAGGAAATTCCACAGCCTGTCCCATAGAATAGTCTGTTCTTGGTGTTTGAGTACGTGGAGGAGTGTGTGGGAGGATGTAGGGATGGGCACTTCAGATAGAGCAGTTCAAGATGGGAGTGAGCATTTCCAACCCTTCCAACTCTGTGGTCTCCCCACCAGGGGGACTTGGAGACTTTCTTTTAACCCTTGGATTACCAGGAGATAACTGTTTTACTATGTCTCTCTCTCTCTCACACACACACTCACACATACACACATGCGCACACACACACACACACACCACTTCCCAAGAACAAACTAACTTTCAGATACAGTACACTCTAAACCAGAGGTCGCAAACTGGAAGTCCCTGGGCCAAACCCAACACACAGAGTTTGGCATGCAAAAGTTATAAAACTTCACCGGAAAGTCCAGACTTACAGCTACTTTTGAATAAAAATAAAAGGTTCCCATTGGATGGAGTTGAGCAATGCTGGTCCCTGTGGATAAGTCCTGCTGCCTCCAGGGTGCCACCCTTGCTGCCTCTGCACACCCTCTCCTGCAAACAGCTACAACGCTCACTCCCTTTATCTGCCTGTCCCTCTAAGCTGTGGAGCTTTGACCCTGGTCTAACTCTTAAAGTGGGAGAGAAATATTTTTCTTCCTGCTCCTTAGTTCTCAAGGCCGTATCACTCACAATGGAGTTAGAACTTTCCATTGTTGCACAGAACAGGTAAAGTCCTTGCTTATTCTTCTTCCTCACTCCCCTTTATATCATATCCTCGATGACTTTTGGGAATAAGAAATGGCCATGGCTGAGTCACCTATCTCCTAATAGCAACCCTGGTGGTGCAGTGGTTAAAGTGACTGACTGCTAACCAAAAGGCTGGAGGTTCAAAACCAACAGTGGTTCTGAAGGAGAAAGATGTGGCAGTCTGCTTCCATAGAGATTTATAGCCTTAGAAACCCTATGGGATCACTATGAATGGGAATCGACTCCATGGCAGTGGGGTTTTTTTGTTTATTTGTTTGTTTTTTAGCTTCAAAAAAGAATGTTGTTGGAGCTTAAAAATTACTGTTTATAAGGGCCTTGCTTAATTCTAAAACTGGGCTCGTCTTCCTCCTCAGATTATTACAATGGTAAGGCAGAAAACCCACCACCCATCTGTCAGTTTGTCATACTGTGGTGTCTTGTGTGTTGCTATGATGCTGAAAGCCACGCCACTGGTATTTCAGATACCGGCAGGGTCACTCACAGACGACAGGTTTCAGTGGAGCTTCCAAACTAAGACAGACTAGGAGAAAGTTCTAGTGATCTGCTTCTGAAAATTAGTCAATGAAAACCTGTTGGATCACAACAGAATATTGTCTGATAAGATGGCACTGGACTGGACAACATTTCACTCTGTTGTACATGGGGTCGCCGTGAGTTGGAGCTGACTTGATGGCAATTAGCAACAAGAAGGTAGAAAAGAGGTTGGTGGAGGATTATACAGGCTAGGGTTATTGACTACGCAAAGGCATTCAACTGTGTGGATCATAAAAAATTATGGATAACATTGCAAAGAAGGGGAATTCCAGAACACTTAATTGTGCTCATGAGAAACCTGTACATAGATCAAGAGGCAGTTGTTCGGACACAGCAAGGGGATACTGCATGGTTTAAAGTCAGGAAAGGTGTGTGTCAGGGTTGTAGAAGAGCAGAGCATCAGGATTGGAGGAAGACTCATCAACAACCTGCATTATGCAGACGACACAACCTTGCTTGCTGAAAGTGAAGAGGACTTGAAGTACTTACTGATGAAGATCAAAGACCACAGCCTTCAGTATGGATTACACCTCAACATAAAGAAAACAAAAACCCTCACAACTGGGCCAATGAGCAACATTATGGTAAATAGAGAAAAAACTGAAGTTGTCAAGGATTTCATTTTACCTGGATCCACAAGCAACACTCATGGCAGCTGCACTCAAGAAATCAAAATAGCATTGTATTGGACAAATATGCTGCAAATGACCTCTTTAAAATGTTGAAAAGCAAAGATGTCACCTTGAAGACTAATGTGCGCCTGACCCAAGCCATGGTATTTTCAGTTGCATCATATGCATTTGAAAGCTGGACAACGAATAAGGAAGACCGAAGAAGAGTTGACGCCTTTGAATTGCGGTGTTGGCAAAGAGTATTGAATATACCATAGACTGCCAAAAGAACGAACAAATCTGTCTTGGGAGAAGTACAGCCAGAACGGTCCTTAGAAGCAAGAATGGTGAGACTACATCATACATACTTTGGACATGTTGTCAGGAGGGATCAGTCCCTGGAGAAGGACATCATGCTTGCTAAAGTCCAGGGTCAGCAGAAAAGAGGAAGACCCTCAACGAGATGGACTGACACAGGGCTGCAACAATGGACTCAAGCATAAAAATTGTGAGCGTGGCACAGGATCGGGCAGTGTTTCATTCTGTGGTACACAGGGTAGCTGTCAGCTGGAACTGACTCGACGGCACCTAACAACAACAATAAGGATGGGGAGAAGTTAGGAGGCTGCTGTTGTCAGGCAGGTGAGGAGCTGAGGATCTGAACTTCAGCAGCAGCACAGGAAGAAGAGGAACAGATGTTATTGGTTTACCATCAAAATAACCAGCACTGCTGTCCTTTCTGTATGCAGATGTCATACCAACTTACTGTCAGCACATCTTGTTATTACATTGTTGGGTCCTCCCCGCCCGCCCCTCCCCACCCCAGATGATTCTAATGATCTATCACTTATCTCATCTCTTGGACCTAAACACATGTTTTGGTTTTTTTTTTTTTGAAATCCGGGTGTCTATAATATAATAAAAACATTTACGAACTCCACTTAAACTTGAATGAAACCTATGACTTTGGCTTCTAACCAAGTAACTCAACAACCATAGCAATCAAAATCCAATTTAGAGGCAAGGCAGCGGTTATAAGTTGTGGTTGAATTAAACGCAGGATCTGGCACTCGTGAGAAAAAGAGACTGACAGCTGTGATACTGGACCTGTTCTTGGCTGACAGACCAATATGTGTAACCAAAAAAAAAAAGCAAAAAACACTTGCTGTTGATTCTAACTCATGATGACCTCATGAGCTCATACGTATCAGAAGAGAACTGTACTCCATAGGGTTTTCAGTGGCTGATTTTTCAGGAGTAGATCCCCAGGCCTCCTTCTGAGGCACCTTTGAGTGGACTTGAACCTCCAAACTCTACGGGTAGCAGCTGAGCACATTAACATTTGTACCACCTGGGACTCCAGTGTATGTGTAAAGCCACTTTAAAAATTCTGCAATGGACACTATTCCCTACTCCAAATGAAACAGGCGTAAGTGAGTGTAGTGGGCACTCAATCAACACTTGTTGAAAGAAAGAAAGAACTAAGAAACTCAGGAGTCCTCCAGTTGGAAGTTCTGCTTCCTAGAGAAATTATAGTCTTGAAAGCCAATCTTTGTTAAGAAATAAAAAGATTTACCAGCTGCCAGAAGTTCCCCTGACATGTTAAAAGGAGAGTTTGGAGATCCAAACATAACACATAAGTAGATAAAACTCAATACGCTGTGAAGGGAATCCCCACCTGCCTAGGGAGCAAGTGGAGGAAGCATCTCTGGCTGCGGGTGGAAGAAATATGAATGGAATAAAAGGAGCAAACAGGCAGGAACATGAGCTTGACCATTCCATTGAAGTCAAAACCCTGCTCAGAGCTGCAGTGCCACAGATTTCTCTCTATATAAAGTCTTTCTGGCCCTGAGCACGTAGTTCTGTCAAGATGATTTGCTAAACCCCAATGGAGAGAACAGGGGGGTTGCATTTGAAGGAAAATTACCTGCAGGGTTAAAAAAAAAAAGATTTTTTTGCCTTTTGGAACTGAGGGCAAGTGGTTTGCCACTTTTAAGTCTGTGCTTGTGGCCAGTGGGAAAATTAGAAAGGTGCGTTGAAGCAGAAAATGTCAGTGCTCATCAGAAGAACCCCTTCCAGGACTGGAAGTTAAAGGGGGCCTGGGGGTAAATAGCCTGGCATGCTCTCTTGAGGCAAATGCCGGGGTCGATGAAATGACAGGAAAATTGAGGAACCTCCATCTTGCATCAATGAAGAGATGGGCTGAGTTGGACATGTTCCTTTGACACCCGTTGACCTAGCCCCAGATGGTCAGAGATGAGAGAGGTGGGGGAGAGAGATGGAGCTGCCTGGCCTGAAGTGCAGGAAGTTGTGTGGACTCCTGAGCTTATGGCTGGTACCTGTTGACCTAACCCAGGGTGGCTAGGGATGAGCTGACGCTGACAGGATGAAGATGTAGATGACTGGCCAGGTAAAGGGAGAAGAGAGAGTTTTGATGCTGTAAAATTGGCATAGGCAGCAGGATTCGATCTCATTTGGTAGCTTGCCCCAGACTGGACTTTGCTTATGGATGCAGATGCTCGAAGTTCCAACCAGAACAGAAGATTAAGACACATAGACCAACCCAGAGCTGCTGGGAGAACAAAGGATTTACCTTTGAAGGACAATCACTTGCAGGAAAAAAAAAAAAGGTTGGGGGGAGGGAGCTTTCCAGGTTTTGAACTCAGGGCAAGAAGTTTTGTATTTTCAAGTTTGTGCTTGTGGTCAGTGGGAAAATTGAAAGGGTATATTAAGGCAGGAAATATCAGTGCCCATCAGAAGAATCCCTTTTTAAGACTGGAAGTTAAAGGGAACGAGCGAGCAGACAGCCTAGTATGCTAGCTTGAGATGACCACTTTGGTCCACAAGATGAGTGGAATTGGGGGAGATGTAGCAATGAAGAGATGGGCTGAATTTGGATATGTTCTTTTCGCACCTGCTGACCTAGCTCCAGGTGGCTGGGATGAGAGAGGTGGAGCTGCCTGGTGTGAAGTGCAGGGAGCTGTGGGGACTCCTGACCCTATGACTGGTACCTGTTGATCTAGCCCAGGGTCGCTAGGGATGAGCTGACCCAGACTGGATGGTGATAAAGATGAACTGATGGAGCATAACTGACCAGATCCCAAGTGAATGGGGACAAAGATGACCTGGCCCCAGGTAAAGGGGGAAGAGAGAGAAGGAACTGTAACACTGAGGATGGTGAAAGACGGGGAGATGGAGAGATGGCACAAGATGGCGCCGAGGCATGAGCAGCAGCAGAAACTTCATAATCAAGGCCAGAACCAGACCAGGATATAAACAGGAAGTGCAAGCATGATGCCCCCAAAGGCCAGATGGGATTGATAATGTTAGTAGACACTAGGATGTGGGTACGCAGGGCCCAGATAGGTTCAGCCAATCCAGAGCAGAGACCACTGTGGACCCAGAGACAGCTACTGACCCAAGGACTCCCTGTGTCCCTACCGAGAGGACACTTAAACATTCCATTTTGTTCACATACTAACTTGACCAGGAAGACAGGAATGGGGATGGCTGTGAGGGGATGGGCAAGAAAACCCTGAAAGGCTGAACATTTCCCAGAAAAACCCTACTTTAAATTGAAAGAGGTTGTTTAAACCTCCCAAACACAATCAGTTTCAATAGGAATTTAAGCAGCAGTTATAGACACACATACGCAGCATGACTTTGCTCATGTGAAGTATAAACTGTCTATCTTCTACAGGTAAAATACACATAATGGAAAATTCACCATAGACATTTCATATGAATGGAATTATACAACATGTGTTCTTCTGTGTCTGATTTACTTCAGTTAGCACGAAGTGTTCAAGAGTCACTCACATTGTAGTACGTATCACTGCTTCACTCCTTCCTATGGCTGAATACTATCTCATCATACGAATATGGCACCTTTTGCTCACCCATTCATCAGCCGATGGGCGTTTGGGATATTGCCACTTTTTGGCTATTGCAAATAGCGCTGCTCTGTATACGCGTGTGCGTAGATTGTAAATTTTGACCTTGCTAAAAAGAGATAAAATGAGATGATAATGAGTAAGAATAAATTATTCCAGAATCAGGAAAAAGAAGAAAAAAAAATGACGTGCTGTTTCCTTTCATCAACTAGTGATAGAACGCCATACGCCAAAAAAAAAAAAAAAAACTTGAAAGAAATTATTGTTTACGTTGTTCCTAATTACATGAGGTAACCTTATTTATCCTTACCACAATCGATATATTAGCATTTGTTGTTGTTGGTTGCCACTGACTTGGCTCCGACTCACACCAACATTATGCACAACAGAATTAAATATTGCCTGGTCCTGTGCCATCTTCATGATCATTGGTATGTCTGAGTCTACTGCTACAGTTGTGTCAATCCAACTCACGGAGGGCTTCCCTCATTTCCATTGACCCTCTACCAAACATGATGTCTTTTTCTAGCAATTGGTCTTTCCTGATGATGTGTCCAAATTATTCTCAAATTAAGATGAGGGAGTAGAAGCACTTCACCAAAGAGCTTGAGGCAAAAGGGCAGATCTACATATCAGTCAGGGTCCAAGCAGGGAACAGAAGGGATAGTGGGCAGGATTAAGGGACCAGAAGGTGAGCCACACAGGGACCAGCAACAATGGAAAGCTGTTACCACCCCTTAGCCAAAGGGAGCAATTAGGAGGTAATTGTGTAGGAGATCCTGGTGAGATCTGCATTCATAGAAGAAGAGCCACCTATAGGGAAAATAGTAACCGGGTCTCTCTCTCATCCTGCCCTCCCATCTGCTGCTGATGGCTCCATTGGCTAAGTCCAACTTGAAGCCAGAGGATAATGGAGTCCAGGTGATACAATCCATAGGACTCAGCCTCCCAGGGCACATATCAGGACAGAGGATACAGAACAGATCTGGGGGGCAAATGGAGAATAACCAGCGCAGTCTGACACAGAGTCATACACAGCTACCTCCTGAAATACTAGTGCTAGCAAATGGCTGACACCTTAAGGAGAGTCTCTGTATTCCTGTGTGATTTTTCAAAGCCATGAAAGGAAGAGCAGCCCAGGAGCTGTGCTTGAGAGGCCAACTGAATACCTGAAAAGAACTTATTTTGTTTTGTTTTTCAGTTTTCCGAAGAAATTAAGAAATTTCCATCATCCTACTCAAGGCTGCGATGTCAGGCTGTTTTAGTCTCAGCTAAGCTACTTCAAACATTGTCACGTATTTCTATAAACTTGAGCTATGGGAGTTCTGTTTCCAAAGTTTCAATATACATTGTGGAGGCATCAGCTGTGTCTATATGTCATGGGTGTTCTGGTCACAAGATGCACCACACAGCACAGAAGACAAGCCAACAGGCTCCGCCAGGCCAGGCTGACCTCATCTTGCAATCCTGGCTTTAGGAGATTTTATTTTAAAACCTGAATATTTATACAGTTCACATTCTTTAGAAGGTGATAGATTCTATTAACCTTCAAGAGTTCTCATTTGCTTTATCTTTTTGCTAAAAGAAGCCAGGCAGCCTGGCTGAGAGGACCTAGCTGACTTGGCTTAGTTTAACCATACCTGTTGTTATTAAACACAGAGCAGAATTATTTTAAGTTCAATTTTTACATTAAACATAATAATTTTGCTATGTTTGGATTCCTGAGGGCTCTTTGGACACTATAATTTATTTCATTGTTCTTATCCCGTTCTTCTCCCTCACCGCCCCCCTTGAATTCCATGCTCTGTGCTGAAGGAGTTGTTGGGAAGGGGTGAGGAAGGAGCAGCTGCCGCAGGGAATACAGTGAAAAGGTGAGAAAGTCGGTGAGCCACCTGGTCTCCTCTGGCAGGGCTGGGGGTAACAGCTGACTAGTTCGAGTAGAATGCAGAGAATTGAGTAGCTACTGCCCCTTCCATTCTCTTTCCACAGATAATTCACTTGAAATCTAGTAACTGGCATAATTATGTTCACGGTGTTGTTAGTTACTGTTGAGTCAGCTCCAATTCATGGTGACCTCATGTGTAACAGAACAAAATGTTGCCCCGTTCTGCATCACCTTCATGGCGATTACTGCGTTTAAATCCATTGTCTTGGTTATCTTGTCAATCCATCTCGTTAAGGGTTTCCTTCGATTTTGCTGACCCTCTACTTTACCAAATAAGACTTTCTTTTCTAGAAATTGGTCTTTTCTGATGATAAGTCTATATCGAACACCATTCTCTTGGATCCATAGGGTTTTTATTAGCTAATTTTCAGAAGTGGATCACCAGGCCCTTCTTCCTAGTCTGTCTTAGTCTGGAAGCTCCGTTGAAACCTGTCCACCACAGCTGAAATATTGGTGGCATAGCTTCCAGCATCATAGCAACACCCAAGCAACCACAGTACAATGAAGTGACAGACAGTAGTGAAACCAGGCCTGCCTTTTTCACAGTATCTGTAAGTAAACCATAGATGCTGGAGTTATCCTGACCTGGACTGGAATTTTAGGTCTTGACTCCTGCATGACCTTGGACATGTTACTTACCTACTCTGACTGCCCTGTAGACCTTGCTGCTCAAGGGGTGCTCCACAGACTTGTATCCATGAACTGTGTACTACTGGTTCATGACAAGGTGAGTATAAAAATAGTATAAAAAATATCGAAAGTAAGTATTTAGAAGTACTTGTAGCAATTTGACGTTGCTGCAACACCCAAGCATGTGATTAGTTACCTCGTCTCAATGAACAGGATGTGGGCCAAAGATATTGGTCTGCCATTGCACAGCGAAAGAAAAAAGCAGAACAACTTGTCTTTCCCCAGAGAAAGTGCGGGAAGGACTGGTGATATTTACACCTCTCAGATAATACACGTGAAGCATTGTAGCTGTGTTGTCGTTGTTAGCTGCCCTCAAGTCAGCTCCCAACTCATGGTCACTCCATGTATTACAGAGTGGAATTGCTCCACAGGGTGCTCTAGGCTGTAATCTTTACAGAAGCAGCTCGCCAGTCCTTCCCTCCACGTAGCCACTGAGTGGGGTAGAACTGCCAATCTTTAGGTTAGTAGCTGACGGCAAACTGCTTTGACATATTGAAGGTGCTCAAGAAGCTCCCTCCATTCCTATGTCCTAAAGAAGGCTCAGAGGAGCTTGTGGTCAATGCTTGGGATTCACAAACTCTGACCCTGCTCCAACAGAAAACGCAAGGATGAACTCTGACACAATGCTGCACCACGAGCCTTTGTTTGGGAGGAAAGGCGTGTGCGACTCCCTGTTACCAAACTGATTTTAACACAACAGGGTTCAAATAAGAAACTCACCTGTCTCTCAGTCAGGAGTCCCTGGATAGTGCAAACACACTCGATTGCTAACTGAAAGGTTGAAGGTTTGAGTCTACTCAGAGGTGCCTTGGACGAAAGGCTTGGCAACCTACTTCCAAAAAATCAGCCATTGAAAACTCTATGGAGCAGAGTTCTACTCTGACACACATGACAACTGGTTTGTCTCTCAACTTAGGAGAAGGTCCCACCCCCATGGGAACTATTGACAACATTAGTTTCAAATCAAATGTCTTAATTATCTAAACCAAAAAAAAAAAAAAAAACCAAACCCACAGCCATCAATTCGGTTTCAACTCATGGTGACTCTATGGGACAGAGTAGAACTGCCCCTTAGGGGTTCCAAGGCTGTAATCTTTACAGAAGCAAACTGCCATGTCATTCTCCCTCAGAGCAGCTGATGGGTTCAAACCGCTGACCTTTCAGTTAGTAGTTGAGTGCTTAACCCCTGTGCCACCAGGGCTCTTCTTAGTTGTCTAGTGCTGCTATAACAGAAATACGACAAGTGGGTGAATTAACAAACGGAAATTTATTTTCTCACAGTTTAGCAGGCTAGAAGTCTGAATTCAGGGCACTGGCTCTAGGGGAAGGCTTCCTCTCTTTGTTGGCTCTGGGAGACGGTCCTTATTTCTTTTCAGCTTCAGTTTCTTGGTTCCTTGGAGATCTCCTGTGATGTGGCACCCATCTTCCCCATCTGGGCTTTTTTGCTTCCTTGTTTAATCTGCTCTTTTATATTTCGACGGAGATTGACTTAAGACATATCCTACACTAATACTACAGGGTCGCTATGAGTCAAAATCACTCAACAGCAATGGGTTTTTTTTTTTTACACTAATACTGTCTCATTAACATAACAAAGAAAACCCATTCTCAAATGGGATTATAACCACAGGTATAGGGGTTAGGATTTACAACACCCATTTTGGGGGAACCAATGCAATTCACAACACCAAGCTTTCATTTATATAATATGGTCATTTCCAAGGGGCTGAGGATTTTTCCCAAATGGTGCCTGAATTTTCACTAGAGGCAGTTCATTACTTTGCGTTGAGCAAACTCTGTAAGCCTTTATTTATTTATTTTTTAAAAAGAAGACTTTGTTTAGGGAAGAGGGAATAAGGACTCAGACTGGCGGTGCCAAAGGCCACGTTGCTCACCTCACCTCTATCACAACCATGGCTTAGGTATATTTTTGTTTTGGATTCTGACATACTTTCCTTATGAGATGCCAAACCAGAAAACAAAAACCAAACCCACTGCTGTTGAGTCAGTTCCAACTCATAGCGATCCTACAGGACAGAGTAGAACCACCCCGTAGCGTTCCCAAGGAGCACCTGTTGGATTCAAACTGCCGACCTTTTGGTTAGCAGCCATCGCACTTAACCACTGCACCACCAGCGTTTCCGTGAGATGCCAAAGGTGCAGGCAAACTGCCTATCCAGTGCAGCACAAAGTATCCCTCAAGAAATGTTTTAATCTTGTGCAAAAAGTAAAATGTCCAGATCTGATGACAAGTTTGCTGACGGAAGAGAAGCTCGTCTTGAACCTGCCTGGTTCGCAGCCTCGTGAGCGATGGCTCATCTGTGCCGCCCAGCCACCATGAAAACCGAAGGAATTCGGAAAACTGTGGACATCCGTGAAGTTCTGCAAGCTCCCAGCCGGTGACCGCTTAGGTACACCACTTCAGAGGGAATAATGAGCATGAAATTGAATTATACGGGCACCCTCTTGACCATCTCAACTGGAACTGGTTCCCTAATCTTTCATTTTGAAGATGAAGTGAAAATCCCTCTGATGCCATTTTGTTCCCTTTGTAACTCAGCCAAGAAAATTCCCTTCCACCTAGGGCTCTGAACTTCAAAGTCCACTCTCCTCTTTGCTTCTGTCCTGCTTTTCAACCGGAATTTATGTTGTCCGTATGCTGAGATAAATCTACCAAGCCTGCCCCACCAGCACACTTTGGGGAAAGATGAGCTGATGTCGAGGGCTGGGAAATGCTAAGTCCCCCAGAGAGAGCGAGGTACATCCTCCTGTACTGGGCATTTCTCCGCCTGCGGTGAGAGGAACATTTGTCCCGATGAGCTCCACAAGGCCCTGGCACCGGTCATGATGTGGCTCAGGCTTAAACTGAGGTCCATGGTGCAGACCATATGGAAAAGGGACTACGCAGAGGGCTTTATGGGGTCGTTTTTGGAAACCTTGTTCTGCCTTTGCCATCTGCCATTCAAGACACTTAAGCATCACCTATGAGGACACACATTTGACTTCACCTGCCCGGCTTGTAAGGAGTCCCCTGGGTGGTACAAACGGTTAAGGGCTCGGCTACTAGCCAAAAGGTTGGCAGTTCAAGTTCACCCAGAAGTGCCTTGGAAGAAAGGCCTGCCGATCTGCTTTCAAAGATCACAGCCATTAAAAACCCTGTGGAGCAGTTCTCCTCTGCACACATGGACTCACCATGAGCCAGAGTCAACTTGTTGGCAACTGGTTTAGTTTTGGTCTGCCCTGCTTGTGGGATGGACCACGTTATGGGTTGAATTGTAACTCCCTAAAATATGTGTTGGAATCTTAACCCTTATATTTGTGGATGTGATTGTGTTTGGAAACAGGTTTTTTTTGTTATGTTAATAAAACCATATGAGTGTAGGGTATGTCCTTGAAAAAATGGTGCGGGGGCAGCGCCTGACCTTCTCTGACTTCATCAGGGGAAGGAGAATCAAGACCAACAGCCCAGAGCTGATTCCTGTGAGACAGAGGTCAGATATGCCTCCTCTTTCTGCCATCTTTACCAATTCTGACATCAACCACCCCTCGCACAGCACTCTCTGCTGGGTTCAATAACTCACTGCAATGGCCATGTAGAACTCACAGACCACACCGACAATTATGGGTTTATTAAGGAAGTAACACTTACCACGCAGGCTCAGGAACACTCAGGATACAGTTCTTCCATCAGGATAGCCTCTGCCCAGACGTGCTTGTAGGCACGCCTCTCCCTGGCCCTAGGCCTTTGCGCAAAGGCACTCAGGTTTCTATCTCCTTGGGCCGGGAAGCCCACCGTGCTGTCTTCTGTTGCTGGGTCTCTGCTGCCAGGTCTCTGCTGTCAGGTCTCTGCTGCTGGGTCTTGCTGTCTTTGGGGTTACAGCTCACTCACTCCCTCTCAATCTCCTGGTTCCAGGAGCTCTCAGCACAGGGATCCCTGGTCCAAAAGACAAGCTGTCCGTTCCTGGCTGTTCTTTGATGGTGGTAGGATCCTTTCTTTCCCACCTCTCGGGGGCTCATTTCAAACCCAGCAGGATGGCAAAACTGACCAATTCCTTTAGGCCACAATTACCGTATCACACAGTCCCGCCCAATCACTTGGGTGGGAATTAAAAGACCAGGGCAGGAAAGGCCACACAAAAATGGTCCATTGCATTGCAGTCCTAAACCTAATCACTTCTAAGTTATAAAAAGAGCGGATTAGACGCAGACTCTTGCAGAAACCAGGGAAGACAGACACCATGTGAGTATCCCCTACAAACCGAGGAACTCCCGGGGCTGTAAGCAAGAAAGGAATCAACACCACTGAGACCCCGATGTAGACTTTTCACCTCCAGTACTGTGAGGAAATTAATTTTTGTTATGTAAAGCCACCCACTTGTGTTGCTTCTCTTACAGCAGCCTTGGGTGACTAAGACAGGCTACGTCTCAGGTGCCTCTGGAGGAACCAGTCAGCACTGAGCACACTATCAAATTTGCAAATGTGCAACAAAGTATTCAGAGAGCCTCAGAAGCAGGGATGCTCCCTGGTCTTCTTACTATTTCCCACCAAAGTGAGAGCCCGAAGAGCTACCCTAACATAAACCAAAAGCCATCCATCGACCTGAAGCACAGTTCTGCACCTCCCGCTCCTATTCGGCATTTTCTAGGAAAAGAGGCCATTGAAAAGAAGAGCATCACTGCTTTTCACTTGCGTAGTCAGTTTTCCCGAATACAACATTTCTAAAGGATAATGCATAGAGTTTAGAGTATTTCTACTGAGTGGAAAAAAAGGTGAGCTGACAGTGTTGAAGAAGTAATCAGCTTTTAGGTCAGGTATCGTGAAGAACTTCCTGATGAACAGAGTTAAGTTCTTCAGAACAGAGCCCTCTCCAACGAAGCTTACAAGTTTGTGCAAAATGGGGGGAGAGGGTAGATGTGGTGGGGGGGGTAGCCCAGATGTAACCCTTCCAGAGCCACAGGATTAGGTTGCCTTCCCTCCTCACCCCAAACGTCCATCTCTCAAAATTCTCCCCACACTTCAAGGCCCATCTTGGGTGCCCACGGAATGTTACCTACACCCTCTTTATGGGACTTAAGATTTAACGACTCACACTCATTGAACAGCTGTTGAATACGTGAGATAGCAGGATAGGAGACAGTAGAGTAACTACCGTTCTGGTTGCTGGGGACACAGAAATAAACATGACAGACTGGGTCTCTGCTCTCACGGGGCCTGCATTAGCAGAGGTGGGGGCATCCCCATGATCAATGAGGAAACAACATAAAATACTCTTGTTATTGTCGTTAGTTGCTGTTGAGCCCACTCCAACTCATGGCGACCTTATATACAACAAAACAAAACTTTGCCCAGTCCTGCACCACCTTCATGATCTTCAGTATGTTTGAGTCCATCGTTACAACTACTGTAGTACCTTCCAATCTAAGTGGCTTATCTTCAAGCATTGTGTCAGACAATATTCTGTTGTGGCTAATTTTCAGAAGTGGATTGTCAGGCCTTTCTTTTTAGTCTGAGTTAGTCTGGGAGCTCCACTAGAACCTATCCACCATGGGTAAACCTGCTGGTATTAGAAATACCAGTAACATAGCTTCCAGCATCATAGCAACATGCGTGCCGTCAGAGTACAACAAACTGACAAATGGGCAGTGTAAAATACTAATAACCATTGTTAAGCGTTATGAGAAAATGATGCAGGGTAAGGTAACTGAGAGTGACTGGTACCTAGAGAGCACTTCCCCTTGGGTAGGAGAGACCTCTGTGAGGAGATGCCCCTGAGCTGAGAGATGAGAAGCCATTCATGCTTAGAGGTGGGCAAGGTCATTCCAGGATGAGGGAAGAGCCGGTGAACTTCGCATGTTCAAGAAACAGAGGTCAAGGTGAGTGGCACTCACTGAGCTGACGTGACAGAGGTACAAGAGGAGAGAAGGGGCTGTTGCCGGCTCTTCTTTCAGAGGTGATTGTTCGGTCCCATCTCTCTGACTCCTCTGTAAGCATCTTGAAGGACCATGGGTCTCCCATGCAGGGTCTACTAAGGTAACTGTCACTCAATAGAGAAGCTGTAAACATGTCTTCAGTAAATGGTAATGGAGCCTGGAGATTATGACCCAAATTCCATCAGTCTTCAGTGGCCACTCAACATTTAACCAGTTATTTTCAGAAGATCTTTGGGGAGTCTCACAGCAATCCAAAATACCTCCTTACCCACTGTTCTGCTCCAGTCCCCCTCACTTGCAAAGTCACTTTCAAAGCTGTTCGCACCACTGTCCCAGTAGCCAAAACATTGAGGTCCAGGCTGAGGGTGAGGGCACCCTCGGTTCCAAAGGTGTGCCACAGTGAGGCTGTGCTCTCTGCAGCCCCAATAAGTCAGAGGCGAGAACCAGTGGGAAACCACTTCTGCCATTCACTGGCACACTCTCTCACCTGGGGCTCTGAGATTCTACTCGTGCCTTCGAGCTAACTGAGTCTTCTAAGGAAAGTGTCCCTCAGCTTCTCCCTGTAGTCCTGTCTCCACTGAGCTCGGACCCCAGACCTCATCTACCCCATCCACTTGTCCATCAGGTCCGTCTCAGGTAAGCAAATACCTGTGGGCAGCCAGTCATGCCCATCAACTTGTGATTCATGTCCCAAGTAACCAAGTCCCAAGGTCAAGGAAACCTGGAATCAAAGGCCTAATACCTCCAACTCTGTGGCCTGTTTAGGCTCAGCCATGAAGCCTAGGAGGCTTTCTGGTATATTGAAGGGTATCCTGGAGCTGAAGAACAAACTTTTTTTCCTTACTGAGAAAGGCCTTAGTGTGTGCGTGTGTGTGTGCGCGCACGCTCACGGGCACACACGCGAATGCACGCACCCACACACACATGCTGCAGCTCTCTGGGGCTAGAATCAAGAAATATATCCTCATTGTGCTGTTGCCAGTAGACGTTTGACCAGCACCCCTACGCATGACACTTGTTTGTTCAAATGTCACACAATTCATGGTCCGTGTGTGAGCACAGTGGTGCTGTGACACTGAGCAGCTGAGGACTTCCGAGTCTGGCAGCCTCCCAGGCGTGCTGCGCTGTGGCCAACAGCCAGAGGCTCACATAGCAGAGTGTGTGGATGTACGTATACACACGTACCGGCTACCCACACAGACAGGCACGTGTGCGCGCACACACACACACACACACACACACACACACACACACAGGCGAGGGACCTTCCATCTTTAGTGGATGCTTCATTTCTTTTACGTAAATTTCCTCCAAAACCGCTATGCACAATCTTGTTCTGGGGACTTGATTTCTTTCATGTGGTTCTTTGTGCTAACGAGATTAAATCAGTTCCAATAGGTACCGGTTTAATGGAGATGATAAACTTTTATTGAACTTGAGCACATTAAAATGAAATGTAAGCAATAGGTGATTTTGGCACTTGCCTGGGGTCTCTCCCGATCTGAATAAAGCCAGCATGCCTGTTCTGGAAAACAACAGCTCCCAGTCCAACGAACTTTATGTGCTTAATTAAAATCTATTTTTATGGTATTAAAAAAAGCTAAACAATGTGTCTTACCTTCTCTTCCATAGAAATCCAAAGAAACTATGTTTTCAACTATGAAAGCAAAGATGGACGGGTTCTTTCTTAAAAACAGATCCTTTCACTCCCCACCAAGAGCAGGTAATAACGCTGTTTTACAGCAGCCTGTCTGCTAATCTGTGATCTGTTTTGTCTGTGAATGGGATTATCGTGGCAGTTTATTGAATCAGAGCCAAAAATGGTATTAAGTAAACTGTTTACACAAAGCCACCAGGCTGAAAAATCCAAAGGCAGACTCATTTCAGGTTTTAACCAAAATAAACTCTATTATAGCTTCAACTGGACAGTTAAACCTTTCAGGGTCTGTTCAACTTGCTGAATGTGTAAAACATGAGACCGCAGCTCTTCATAGAAATTATGGAACTGTAAATATCACGGTTAACCTCTGAAGGTTGCTGTTCTTTGTAGCTTTCCACAATGCTTTCACTCACGCCAGGGTTTCAGCCCGGCTCCTGGGCCAGGCTCCTGTCACTGTCTTTGCCAGTCCTGTAAGTCAAGAGCAGGGGGTCTGGCTCTCCCGTGTGGCAGGGGGTAGACACAGTCTGTCAGTAACCCTCAGCCCACCTCTGTGGGGAAGGCACCTGGCCTCCTCAAACCCCCCTGGAGGGCCCCCAGTTGAAAGGGTCTGGATTATAATTTGGTCACAGTGTTGTTTTGTTTTGTTATGAATGTCCACTTCTGTACTCTTGCACCTGACCTCTGCACATCTCAAATTCTAATCTGGGGCCAAAACGTTTCACAAGACGTGCTTTGATCCGCCTGAAAACAGACAAAAGACCGAAAGAATGAAACATCAACCAAGGAAGCCCAATTAAAGAACATTGTTTTGTCTCCTTGTGGGTTCTGGAGCAGAAAGCCAATCGGAGAGTTGCTGATCATGATCGCCGAAGAAAATTCAGAGGTCTTTCCCCCAGGTCTTTCAGTTTAGAGATCAGGGAATGGGGACTCAGGAGAAGTGTTCAGGCCATATTCTTTCCGCGCCCCCCAACCCCACCCCGCCCCAGTCTCTTTAATTTTCCCAGAATGGTCTTCTGGAGTCCCTTCAACAACAAAATGACTCCGTCCTTTTGACTTCACACCAATCATCTGTTAACCTCTTTTGTCTTAATTCATTCAAAGACCTTCTACCTGCCAGACTCTCTGCTGGGCATGAAAGATACAAAGTAAAAGGCAAGACTCCTGACCTCAAGGCCCTCACAAGCCAGGTGAGTGACAGATGGGTAAATAGGTAATTATAACACAGGATGGAAATGACACGTGGTTAAATCGAGGAAGGGCCTAAGTCTGGCAGGAAGACAGCTGCTGTTTCTCGGTCTCTCCTCAGCTTTTCCTCCTTCCCCGACTTCTAAATGCTCACGTGTCTTAGGTCTCACTCTTGGGCCCTCTTTTCTCTCTATATACACTCCTTCTGGGCGATGTCACCTAGTTGTTTATTACGTAGGGTTTTGACCAACAATTCTATACTGATGACTCCATTTTTTTTTATGTCTAGCCTGCCTGCCTGCCCTAAGAACCACAGTCTTACAGCCCTCTGCCTATTTGACTGGCTCCACCTGAACGACTCGGGGCAATGACGGTTCAGTGGTAGAATTCTCACCTCTCATGCTGGAGACAGGGTTCGGTTCTCAGTTAATGCACCTCATGTGCGGCCCCCACCCACCCATCTATCTGGGGAGGCTTGTGTGTTGCTATGATGCTGAAAATGTTTCAGGGGAGCTTCTAGACTAAAACAAACTAGGAAGAAAGTTTTGGTGATCTACTTCCAAAAAATCAGCCTATAAAAACCCTATGGAACACAATGGTCTGATTCCATTGTAAATGGGGTCTCTATGAGTCAGGGGCCAACGTCATGGCCTCTTATCATGTCCACAAAGTAAGTCTTGGCTTCTGCCTCCTCACAACGCTCCCCCCTCCACTGCTCTATCCACCTACCCAATTGTTCTTGTAAAAAGCTCGGGAGGCATCCTTGAGTCTTCCCTTTCCTTCCCTCTCCACATCCAATTGTCCAGCAAGTTCTGTTAATTCCATCTCTCAAATACATCTGGACCTACCTTCTTGTTCCCATGTCACCTGAAAAAAACCCTACTTTAAATATCGATCACCACTTGTCTGCGTTTCTACAGTAGCCTAACTGTTCACCCACTTCCGCTCTGTTTCCTACCCAGCATTCTGCATGATCTTCCTAAACCTCCCACAGTAGAATGGCACTCTTCCACTGAAAATTGTTCAAAGGGACGAGACCTGGCTTCTGACAGAGATCGAGCCACAGGGACTACACTTATTCTCTCATATCAAATGACTAAAAGATGATACGGTACACATGAAAAATGGTTTTCCAAACTTTGGACATCAGGGCACAAAGGCAGGTGATCCCTGAGAGACGAGAAGCAAAGCGTCGGTACATGCCTCGAATCGGCTCCAACTCACAGTGACCTTATGTGTAACAGAATGAAACACTGCCTGGTCCAGGGCCACTGCTACAGTCATTACTGTGTTTGAACCCTGTTGCAGCCACTGCACCAATCTATCTCATTGAGGGTCTCCCTCCTTTTCAGTGACCCTCTACTTTATCAAGCATGATATCTTTCTCCAGCCATTTGTCCCTCCTGATGACATCTCCAAAATAAGTGAGATGAAGTCTTGCCATCCTTGCTTCGAAGGAGCACTCTGGCTATACTTTCTCCAAGACTCATTTGTTGGTTCTTTGGGCAGTCCGTGGTATATTCAGCATGCTTCACCAGCACCACGATTTGAATGTGTCAATGATTCTTCTTCAGTCTTCCTTTTCCATTGCCCAGCTTTCGCATGCATATGAGGCAATTGAAAAGACAATGGCTTGAGTCAGGTGCAGCTTAGTCATCAAAGAGACATCTTTGCTTTTCAAAATCTTGAAGAAGTCTTTTGCTGCAGATTTGCCCAATGAAAAGTAAGTACAGACCTACATTTGCACCGACTTACTGCTTGGTGAGAATGTCCTGGCCACAGCACAGGGAGGAGGAAGCCAGGCAGAGCTTGGGGGTCTTGCTGAATTGAGGTGACACTCCTAGGAGGCTGGGAGGCCAGGGCAGCTAGAGCTCAGGGGAGGGTACAGGAGAAAGGAGGGCTGCACAGAGAAAGAGGGCTCCAGGGATCAGCAGAGCATCCTCCTGGAGTCTTTACTGAGCACTGTGCACTGCATACTATCACTGCTGAGTGGATTCTGACTCATGCTTACCCCAGGTGTGTCAGAGGAGAACTGTGATCCATAGGGTTCAATGGCTAATTTTTTAGAAGTAGATCACCAGGTCTTTCTTCCAAGGTACCTCTGGGTGAACTAGAAGGCCAATCTTTCAGTTAGCAGCTGAGGCGAGCACTTTAATCATTTGCACCACCCAGGGAAACTGTAATAAAATCATCTGAGGCCAGGGAAAGAACCACTTGAAGGGATTATAGGGAGGAATCCCTCAGAGGTCACACAGGACTGGGAATAATTCCTGTTCCCAGGCCAACATGAAAAATCTAACTACAGGTCTCAAATAAATGACTTTAATTTCCTCCTTAAAAAAGTACTATCAAAGAAAGAACTAAACTTCATATAATAGAATAAAGAAATAATATAGAGCAAAAAAATCAGTGACATATAAAACATAAAATGTAATAGAGAAAATTAATGAAATCAAAAGCTGCTTATTTGAGAAGACAAATAAAACTGACTCTAGCCAGAGTCTTTAGGGGGAGAAAAAGAGAGGAGATACAAATGAACAATATGAGGAATGAGAGATACGATATCACTACAGATACTAAGATGGTAATAGGAGACTATTATGGACAACTTTATACCAATAAATCGGACACCTTAGAAGAAAGGGACAAATTCCTTGAAATAAACATGACCAAAGCTCACTCAAGAAGAAATCGATAATCTGAATTGTTATGGTTGTCATTGTTACGTGCCATCGAGCCGGCTCATAGCGACCCTCTGCACAACAGACCTGAGCACTGCCCAGTCCTGTGCCTTCCTCACAACTGCTGCTGTGTGAACTCACTGTTGCAGCCACCGTGTCAATTCATCTCATTGAGGGTCTTTCTCTTTTTCTCTGATCTTCTGCTTTTCCATGCATGATGTCCTTCTCCAAGGACTGATCCCTCCTGACGACACATCCAAAGTATGTAAGACGCAGTCTCGCCATTCTTGCTTCCAAGGAGCATTCTGGCCGCACTTCTTCCAAGGCAGATTTCTTCGTTCTTTTGGCAGTCCGTGGTATATTCGATATTCTTCGCCAACACCACAATTCAAAGGTGTCAGTTCTTCTTCAATCTTCCTTATTCATGGCCCAGATTTCACATGCATATGACGCAACTGAAAACACCATGGCTTGGGTCAAGCCCACCTTAGTCCTCAAGGTGACACCTTTGCTTCTGAACACTTTAAAGATATCTCTTGCAGCTGATTTGCCCAATGCAATGTGTCTTTTGATTTCTTGACTGCTGCTTCCATGGCTGTTGATTGTAGATCCAAGTAAAATGAAATCCCTGACAATTTCAATCGTTTCTCCGTTTATCATGATGTTCCTCATTGGTCCAGTTGTGAGGATATTTGTTTTCTTTAGGTTGAGGTGTAATCCATACTGAAGGCTGTGGTCTTTGATATTCATCAGTAAATGCTTCAAGTCCTCTTTGCTTTCAGCAAGCAATGTTGTGTCATCTGCATAATGCAGGTTGTTGATGAGTTTTCCTCCAATCCTAGTGCCCCATTGTTCTTCTTGATAGTAGTCCAGCTTCTTGGATTATTTGCTCAGCATATAGGCTGAATAGGTATGGTGAAAGGATACAACCATGACGCACACCGTTTCTGACTTTAAGCCATACAGTAACCTTTTGTTCTGTTTGAAAGACTGCCTCTTGAATAACCTGAATAGATAGCTGTATATCTACTTTAAAATTGAATTTGTAGTTTAAAAGCCTTCCAACTAAGAAAAACTCAGGCCCAGGTAGCTTCACTGGTAAGCTCTACCAAACATTTAAGGAAGAAATAATGCCAATTTGACACAAGGTCTTAAAGAGAAAATTGAAGAAGAGGAATGCTTCCCAGCCCATTCTGTGAGACCAGCATGACTCTGATACCAAATCCAGACACAGATATCACCAGAAAAGAATATTACATCAATGCAAAGTTTCTAAACAAAATCTTGGCAAATTGAATCCAACAATACGTAACAAGGATGATAAATTACGAGCAAGTGAGGATTAGTCCAGGAATGTAAGGTTTGTTTAACATTTAAAGACAATCAATTAACAGTCTAAAAAAGAAAAACCATACGATCATCTCAAAAGACAGGGAAAAATCATTTGACAAACTACAGCATCCATTTCTGATAAAAATTCTTAATAAAGTTAGAAGGGAACTTCCTCAGCCTAATAAAGGCAACACACGCACATACACCCAAATACTGTATGATCCCACAGGAGTCCCTAGGTGTGCAAATGGTTAATGTACTTGACTGCTAACTGAAAGGTTGTAGGTTCAAGTCCACCCAGAGGTGCCTTGGAAGAAAGACCTGGCAATCCACTTCCAAAAAATCAGCCATTGAAAACCCTGTGGAGCACAGTTCTACTCTGACACACACGGGGTTGCCATGAGTAGGTGCTGACTTGATGGTAACTTCATATACATAAAACCAAGCGAACCAAACCTAGTACTGTCAAGTCGAGGCCAATTCCTAGCAACCCTATAGGACAGAGTAGAACTGCTTCGCAGGGTTTCCAAGGAGTGGCTGGTGGGTTGAACCGCCAGCTTAGCAGCCAAGTTCTTAACCCCTGCACCACCAGAGCTCCTGTATATACATATACACATATATCATTCTACAAAATACGAACTACAGTGACAGAAAACAAAGCCAGCAGTTGCTTGAGGTTGGGGTCACTGACGATCCTGAGTGGGAGATTACAAAGGACCCTGTTAAAATGTTGGGGTATGATAGGTACACTCATTACTCGGTCGGGATGATGATCTCACTGGTGTAACGCATGTCAAACGTATCAAATTGTGCGCTTCAAAGATGTTCAGTTTATTATATGGCAATTATACCTCAATAAAGTATTTTCACAATCCTTGAAAGATTTTACTTTTAGACTAAAACCCAAAGTGGCCCTGTGGCTCCCCACCACGCAGTGCCTACTTGTCTTTTCAGCATGACATTTTACCACTCACGATGGTCCAACAAAACCGCTCCTCAAACATGCAAAGCTCTTTCCTGCCCCAGCACCTTTCAGCTTGTCCTCTGCTTAGAAAATGCTCATCCTCCATCACTTTATTCACTTGGCTTTTCCCCATTTTCCACGTCTCGATTCAAATATCACCTTCTCTGTATCTTATGTATGTTCCACCCAGATACTATTAACTACTAAATCCCTATTTAGCACTTGTACAGCACTAACCACACTGATTTTTTTTGCTTATTTTTCACTTGTGTGGTATCTATTTACCCCTAAGAATGTAAGCTCCTCGAAGGCAGGAACATATTCTGTCTTGTTGACTCCCCATCCTTAGGACCGAGCACCGTGTCTAGCATATAACATATTCTTATTAAATACTTATTTAGGAATAAAAGAATTAGAGTAATAAATGTGATCAATCAAAAGAGATTTCATGGAACAAGTGACTCATAAGTGCAGCTGGGGAGAATACTGGGAAAAGATCATTGTTCACTATTGTCGTTAGCTGCCGTCAAGTCATCCATCGACTCATGGCAACCCCATGCACAAGGGAACAAGACCTGGCCCAGTCCAGCGCCATGCCTGTGATTAATTGGGGATTAGGCTGTTGTGATCCACAGGGTTGTCACTGGCTCATCTTTCAGGACTACATCGCTGGGCTTTTCTTCCTGGCCTGTGTTATTCTGGAAGCTCTGCTGAAACCTATCCAGCACTACAGCAACACTCAAGCCTCCACCGACAGGCTGACAGACGGGTGGTGGCTGTGCACGAGGCACCCTGGCTGGGAATGAACCCAGGTCCCCTGCATGAAGGTAAGACTCCTACCACTGAACAAACATTGCAGGGGACAGGAAAAGCCCCTGGCTTTGACGGACAGCAATTCCTTCCAAGTTGATGCTTACTAACTATATGATTTCAGGCGAGATGATTTAAGCTGTTTCCCTATTTGTATAACGCAGTTACAAATAACTGCTGGAGGACTGCTGTGAGATATGGATGATGTATACGTAAAGACATCTATCTCTGTGCCTGGGATGCCACAGCGGTTCAACAAATGAGTGTCCTTTCCCCTTCCCAATTACAGCCAGAGAGGATTGCATGGGTAAAGCATGTCCACAGGAAAGGGCATGACATATTTCAAGGACCACGAGGAAACTGAAGAATTTAGGAGTATGGTGGGGAGAAACGGAAGTCGAAACTGGAAAGGTACTTTGGTGCCAGGTTGTATAGGAACCTTGTGATATGCCCAGTCTGGACTTCGATCTGCGGAAGACAGAAAGCCATGAAGGGCTTGGGTTGGGGAGTCTATGGATGACGGAAAGCCATGAAGGGCTGGGGCTGGGGAGTCTGTGGATGACAGAAAGCCAGGAAGGGCTGGGGCTGGGGAGTCTGTGGATGACAGAAAGCCATGAAGGGCTTGGGCTGGGGAGTCTGTGGATGACAGAAAGCCAGGAAGGGCTGGGGCTGGGGAGTCTGTGGATGACAGAAAGCCAGGAAGGGCTTGGGCTGGGGAGTCTACAGATGACAGAAAGCCATGAAGGGTTTGAGCAGGGGAGACAGGAACTTATAAGAACCACTCTAATACCTCGGTGAATAGAGGAGTAAACGGAGGGGAAGGCTGTAGATGTTTGGAAGCAGAGGGAAGAGTCAGAATGTTTCTTTACCAGCTTAGATTGCACAGTGAGGAGGACGAGGGTACAGTCTTACTAGCACCAAAGACTTCCTCCTAGCACACGTTTTCTGCCTCAGCCATCGTGACCTATCTGTTTTGTTGTTGTTGTTAGCTGCCTTTGAGTCAGCCACGACTCACTGGTGACCCCATGCACAACAGGATTGAACGGTTGTGATCCATAGGGTTTTCACTGATTGGTTTTCAGGAGTAGATTGCCAGGCCTTTCTTCCTAGTCTATCTTAGTCTGGAAGTTCCCCTTGGAGCCTGCTCAGCACCATACCAACACGCAGCCTCCACTGAAAGACGAGTGACAGCTGCGATTGATGTGCATTGGCTGGGAATCGAACCCGGGTTTCCCACTCAGCATCAAATTGGAGACTGTTGAATTATAAAAGAGGGATCTCTTTGCCACTGGCAAAGAAAAAATCAAAATAGCAGTTCAGGAAAACATTTGAATGGTCACGAACTTTTGATATAATTTTTCATGCCCAGAGGTTGCTGATGAAAAACATGTAGAGTCTCAATTCTCTGATTAAGGAGAAAGAGAAAAGGGTGAAATGTTTAAAATCCCCAAGGCTACCAAGACACAAAACAAGAGAATTGGCAGCGGACGGCTCGGCAGTCGTGCTTCGTAAAGAGCAATGGATAAACTGGTTAAGAAAGGACTTTGCATTTGAACACAGAAACTTCGGGGTTGAAGGTTATGAGTCTGGCTTTCCTAGCAGCTCCATCAAACAAGGACAATCCATAACAACGGATTCAGGTTTTTGGAGAGCAAGAGAAGGAGCTGACTAATAAACCCGGGATGGGGTTTCTCTCTTCAATAGCAAACTAATCAAAGAGAAGCCCTCCTGACGAATAAATGAAAATAAGACTTTACTGGAGTCTACTCCCAACAGAACTTCTGCAGAGACTGAAGTTTTATAAACTTAAACTTACAAGGCTTGCCCATCAGAGGCTGTTTCCATCCTTCTGGGTGGCACTGGCATTTCTGAGTAGCTACCACTAGGGGATGGAAACCCCGGTGGCATAGTGGTTAAAAGCTACAGCTGCTAACCAAAAAGGTCAGCAGTTCGAATACACCAGGTGCTCCTTGGAAACCCTATGGGGCAATTCTACTCTGTCCTATGGGGTTGCTATGGCTCGGAATCGACTCGAGGGCAGTGGGTTTGGTTTTGGGTTTTTTTTTTTTTTTTTTTTTTTTTACCACTAGGAGACAGCCCCTAGTGGTACAAACAATTAACATGCTTGGCTGCTAACTGAAACAATGGAGGTTCAAGTCCACCCAAAAGTGCCTCAGAAGAAAGGCCTGGCAATCTGCTTTTGAAAAATCAGCCATGAAAACCCTACGGAGCACAGTTCTATTCTGATACACATGGGGAAAGTAGTAACCATTTAGACCAGTGGTTCTTGAACATAGTTCTGCAAGAGAATAATGGGTGAAGCTTGATAAAAATGCTTGGAGTGTCTGACTCTGTAGGTCTGGAACAGAGGCTGACATCTGAATTTTCGATAATTTCCTCAGGTTACACTGAGGCAGTGTCCAGGATGAGAATCACTAATGTAGATCATGGCCTTGCCCAAACAGAGTTTTACCAGGCATAGCAGGCTCAGCATTAGGAAGTACAGCTTGATTTTTCTATACAAAAGATTTGTAAGAATAAAAATAATACCTAATGCCTATCTTATAGATCTAATGTTAAATATACATGTACCTACACAATTTAAATGGAAATCATTGAAAACACAGCCAAGTTAAAATTGGTAAAGAATGCTTCTCACATGCACCATTGTTCATGGCAGCATTATTCCCAGTAGCCGAAAGGAGGAAACAATCTAAATGTCCACAACAGATGAACGGATAAATGAAATGTGCTATCTACATACAGCAGACCATTATTCAGCCACAAAGAGAAATGAAGTTCTGATTCACGCCTCAACATGGATGAACCTTGAAAACATTATGCTGAGTGAGACAAGGTCAGACACAAAGGGACAAATATTGTATGATCCCACTCACATGCAGTATCTAGAAGAGGCAAACGCGTACAGACAGAAGTTTCTTAGTGGTTTCCAGGGGCTGGCAGGGAAGGGTGAAGGCGAATTATTGCTGAAGAGGTACAGGTTTCCTTTTGGGATGATGAACATTTTTGGAACTAGACAGTGCTGATGGCTGCACAACTTGGTGAACGTAATTAATGTCACTGAGCTGCATACTGAAAAATGGCTAAAATGGTGAATTTTTTTTATATTTTGCCACAATAATTGAAAAAAAAAAAGAGTGCTTCTTGCTTTTCTTTAACTCTTAAAAAATGTGCTCTGTAATGTTAGACTGGAAGTTTTGACTGAGAAGCCAAGAGTTCAAAGAACTCACCTTTCAGCACGGTACTGGACAGTATTCTTTTCTGATCCATAGTGTTTTCACTGGCTAATTTTCTAAAGTAGGTCTCCAGGCCTTTCTTCTTAGTGTGCCTTAATCTGGAAGCTCCACTGAAACCTGTCCACCATGGGTGACCCTGCTGGTATTTGAAATACTGGTGGCATAGCAACAAGTAAGTACCACGGTATGACAAACTGAGACAGATGGTGGACTCTAAACCATTTCTTCCTGTTGTTGTTGCTGTTAACCGCTGTCTGTCCAGTCATTCCAACTCATGGTGACCCCATGTGTGTACAGTAGAACTGTGCTCCATAGGGTCTTCAAGGCGGCGGCCCTCTAGAAAATCACCAGGCGCCTCTGGGTGGGTTGGAACCGCCAGTCTCTTGGCTAGTAGACAAGTGCTTAACCGTTTGTTCTACCCTGGGGCTCCTACTCCCTTTAAAATAAAACAAAATATTTTTTAACACTCACCTTCTTCATCACCTTTAGTAACAAAATCCTCTATGGTGTAGGTGTAACTCTGATTCTAGAAATTTGTCAGCAAATCAGAAAAAGAACAGTGACAAGGAATCTGCTTCATCGTTTCCCCAGAGTAATGCCAAAAAGAGGCTTGAGAGCTGTTCCAAAATCCAGGGAGGAGATACATTCCAAAAACAGAGTACGTTTAACAGGGTCAAACACTGCAAAGAGGTCAAGGAAGCTGAGTGGACTGAAAAACTAGGTATTGGACTGGCCAGTTGAGTGGGCTCTGTGAAAACTTTTAAGAAGCAGTTTGGGCGAGGTGGTCAGGGCAAAAGGGATGGAAGAAGCAAGTTGCTGGTCAGTGCAATATAACAGTATCTGAGAGTGCCCAGTACTCCGTAGTTACATGACTCCAGAAGGAAAGAAAGAGAAGCAGCATTTCTACAGTGAGATAGTGGGATAAAAGAGAAGTTTTTTTGTTTTGCTTTGTTGGATTTGTTTTTGTTTTATAGGACAAGAGATAAATATGCCTGTGGGCAGGAAAGAAGAACCTGGGACGGCAAGGGAGAGAGCTGTAAGAGGCGGGCGTGACTTCCCAAGGGACTCGGACCAGTTCTGATTTCCCACCACATACAAACAGGCCGGAGGGGCTTGCAGAGACGATGCACAATCCACCCTCACTCTGCAGTCAACTGTGTGAGTCGAGATTGGAATCTGCTGGCCCGTAGTAACGCCATGACACTGTACAGAGCAAGCACATAGGGGTTTCTCGAGGCCTTTATAAACAGATTATCCTTGTGGGGGTATCTGGCTCGCTACAATCTTAGGCACAGACGACTTGTAGATAAGAAAAACAGCTGTATTTTCTTCCAAGGTGAGAAGTGTATATTAGCGTCTCTATCCGTTTTTTTTCCCCTGTTGTGACCTTTTGGAGCTCAACATCTCAGTAACTACATACAACATAAAAGTAAATAAAAATTTGTTTAGAGCAAAGATGTCTACCGACAAAACTATACTGGTTTTAATTGAGCGCCCTCTTCAAAAACTCCAGCTCAAACAGGCTGATGGCCTAGATGATACAGGCCTAATCTTGGCCCTCAGAGCCAGCCTACTATTGATGCATGCCCCCAGAGTATTTCTGCTCCGCTTTCTCCCCTCCAAAACTACAAAATCACCAAGGGTAGGTAAGAAACAGGCCTTACCTGTTCATTCAACCAACAGTCCTGTGAGATTTATTGCTTCCATTTCATCAGGAAAGCATATCACATCTGAGGAGAAAGACAATAAGAAATTTCCTTTGGAACATGTTTTTGTTTTTAATTATCGTGGTAAATATATATGTAACAAAACATTTACCATTTCAGCATTCTTCACAAGTACAATTCCGTGGTGTTAATTATGCCTATCATGTTGTTCGATCATCGCCTTTATCCATTCCCAATTTTCTTCACCACCTTTAACAAAAGCTCAGTGTCTCCTAATCAGAGTCCCCTTTTCCCACCCCCTCCTGCCCCGATAACCACTAATAAACTTTTGTCTCTATGCACTTGTCTATTGTCGCTATTTCATATAAGCGGGATCATACAGTATGTCTTTTTGTAACTGCCTTATGTCGCTCTTCGTGTTCTCAGGATGTATCAGGACTTCATTACTCTTTATGGCTGAGTAGTATTCCACTGTGTATATGTACCACGTGTTGTTTATCCATTCATCTACTGATGGGCATTTGGGTCGTTTTCATCCTTTGGCTATTGTGAATAATGCTGCAATAAACAATGGTATACATGTATTGAATGTTTTCAGAATGCACCAAGCTTTCACCAATGTTATTTAATTTTAATCTCTATGAGCCCAGTCATTATTATCATGTCCATTTTATAGAGAGGAGCCCTGGTGGCACAGTGGTTAAGAGCCTGCTGCTAACCAAAAGGTCAGCAGTTCAAATCCACCAGCCACTCCTTGGAAACCCTATGGGTCAGTTCTACTCTGTCCTACAGGGTCACTATGAGTCAGAATCAACTCAATGGCAACGAGTTTTTTTATAGAGGATAAATTGTAGTTGATATGGCTTATAAAAAGGCAGAGTGCGAGAAGACAGTAGATGGTGAAGGTAAATTTGGGATCAAAATGCTAATTGATAGATTAGACTAGGAAAGTATACTAGAGCCATGCTTCCTCGAGGGTTCCTGCGAGAAGAAAAGATGTGAGGAGCAATGGCCAATGGGCTTGTAAGCTTCATTTCTAACGCTGAGTTCTCTGCTGTACCAGGCTGGGACGTGGTTCTGGAACTAGCTTACATGGAGAAGAAGAGTCAGAGAAAGCCCAGCCAGACAGGGAGTGGGCATATTTGCCATAAATAGCTAGTTTTAAAATGCCTTGATCCATGGTGGCCCCACGTACAATGGAACAAAATGCTGCCTGGTCCTGAGCCATCCCCACGATCAGTGGAGCACAGACCATTGTGATCCATTGGGTTTTCACTGGCTTATTTTCAGAAGTAAATTCCCAGGCCTTTCTTCCTAGCCCATCTTAGCCTGGACGCTCGGCTGAAACCTGTTCGGCATCATAGCAACATGTCAGCCTCTACTGACAGGCGGGCGGTGGGTGTGCACGAGGTGCGCTGGCTATGAATCGAATCCGGGTCCCTTGCGTGGAAGGTGAGAGTTCTACCACTAACCACCACTGCCCCCAGCACAACGGAAAGGGCCTCAAACCTGGCACACAGACCAGCAGATTAGAAAAAAGGAGAGCTCACTTTGGATCTGAGCAATCAAGAAGGCTCTCTGGAAGGGGTGGGGTTTTATGCAAGTGTCTGTCTCACAGCCACAGACACCACTGTCACCCACCCAATAAAGACCCTGTTTTCAAAAAGAAGGGACGCAGCCATCAAGGCAGGCTCAGGTCCTGTGTCATGCCACTCAGGCGCTCTGGGAGAATGTGTTCCCTTCTCAGGAAGCCCAAGTATCAACAGCAAGAGTGTCTGAAGTCAGAACGAACTTTCTCTCCTGGAAAAAAACTAGCTGTGACAGAGTTTGGCACAGCCCTGGGGGTGAAGCTGCAGCCCTCCAGGGCCCTAATCGTATGCAGGCATTTTGGGCACCCGTCCTATGTGCTGGGGGATTCTCAGGAATAAACAGGGAGAGGCTTTCTCCCCGCGAGGGCCCCCTTCAACCCATTCTCATTGGCCCTGACTAATCATCTTAGTAGGTGTTGGGTGAGAGTCAACAAGAGAGCTGACTAAGGTCACTCACTTGCTTTGTTTACACTGCTAATTTTATCGCTCCTTGGAAGGCAATCTTATACTTTAACAATGATAAATGTCCAGTTAAAGCAGAGCTGGGGCAAGCTAAGGACCCATATGACAAATCCAGAAGTTTTTTAACACAGAAATACTCATATTTTTCAGTTCTCCATTCTTTTCAAAAAACTTTACTTGATATTGGTAGGTGGTCCTTGTCGCCCAACTCAGAAAAAACAAACCCACTCCCGGTAAGTCAGCTCCAACTCACAGCGACGCCATGTGTGTCAGAGTAGAACTGTGCTCCATGCAGCTTTCGATGGCTGACTTTTCAGAAGTAGATGGCCAAGTCTTTCTTCTGAAGCACCTCTGGGTGGATTCGAACTGCCAGCATTTCAGCTAGTAGTCAAGCGCTTAACCGTGTATGCACCCAGGGACTTCCTCCTCTTAGCTTCCAAAAGAAAACCAAACTCATTGCTGTCGAGTTTATTCTGGCTCATAGCGACCCTAGGGGACAGAGTAGAACTGCCCCATAGGGTTTCTAAGATGCAGCTGGTAAATTTGAACTCCCAACCTTTTGGTTAGCAGCCAAGCTCTTAACCACTGTGCCACCAGGGCTCTCCTTCTAGCTTAGCCCTTCTCAAATGGTAGCTCAGCACAGCCAGCATCAGCATCCCTGGAGTGGGAGAGGGGAGGGCCAAGCAATCAGCATGTTAATCAGCATGTCTGGTAACCCTGACGCTTATTAAAGTTTGAGAACTTCTGATATACTCCATCTCCATGGATGAGGCTAGGAGCTACTGGAGAAATGAAGATTCGAGGTAATGATTCAAAGCCCAGTTGTTAGCTACATTTCAAAGCCATCTGTTTCTGTTAAAGACTTCAAGGGAGCTTGGGCTTTTAGTAATCAGTGCAATAGAACACTGCTTATCAAACTTTAATGCATATGCGAATCACCTGCGGATCCTGTTATAACAGGTTCCGTCTCAAAAGTCTTAGGGTAGGCCTGAGATTCTGCATTTTAATGAGCTGCCAGGTGATACCGATGCTACTGGTCCATGAACCACACTTGAAGTAGCATGTCAAAGAGGACCCTGGAGGATCAGGATATGATTCAATATAGTTATTATGTATTGCCTTAATGAGCTTCTATAACTGGACACTCAAGTTTTGCCTTTCCACAACTCTCCACTCAAAGTTTACACCTCCCAACAAAACTAGACCTCTTAATTCTTTCTGAATAAGTTCCATGATTTCTCCAAGTCTACGTTCCCACTATTCTCTCTTTTTAGATAATTTTCCTCCTAGCCAATTCTACCTATAGAACTTCTGCCCAATCTTCAAGATCCACCTCAAATTCTCTTACCATTTGAAGATACCCTGTTCCCACCCTGAATGAGGTACTGTGACCGTCTCCTGACTCCCCGTAACAGGTGAGGACACTAGCCTGAGCCAGAGTTTTATCTCAAGCCTCTCTGTTTGGTAACCATGATTTTAAAAGAATTCCAAAGTAAAGCAATACGGGCCAAGGGCTAAGTGAGTCTTTTCAACCATGAAAGTTAAAGACATTCCAGGTGAAGGGAACGGGCATTGAGGGCTCATAAAAGCAAGACAGGAGTGGGAGCGAGTGGAGGTGCCAAGGGTTGACGGATGCACACGTGCCTACATCCTGAACCAAACGGGAGAGGGAGCGTGGGCTTGTTCTTTGTTGTTAGTTGCCATTGAGTCAGCTTAGACTCGTGGTGACATGTGTAACAGAAGTACACGTTCCCAGTTCTGTGCCACCCTCATAATCATTTGTATGTTTGAGTCTATTTTTGTGGCTGTTGGGTCAATCCATCTCACTGAGGGTTTTCCTCATTTTAGCTGAATTCTACTTTACCAAACATGAAGTCTTTTTCTAGCAATTGGTCTTTCCTGATGATGTGTCCAAAGTAAGCAAGCCAAAGTCTCGCCATTCTCACATCTAAGTGGCGTTCTGGTTATATTTCCTCTAAGATTGATCTGTTCATTTTTCTGGCAATCCATGGTGTATTCAATATTCTTCACCAATACCACAAATCGAATACATCAAGTCTTCTGTCTTCCTTTTTCATTGTCCAGCTTTCACTTACATATGAGGCAATTGAAAAAAACCATTGTTTGAATTGGGCATATCTTAGTCATCAAAGGGATATCATTGTTTTTTAAAACTTTAAAGAAATTCCAAAATCCCAGCCCTACCCCATAATCCCACCTGCCTCAAACATGCACCAATGCGTGGCTTCCTCCCCAAGAATTTAGGATGGTTGAGCTCCCAGAACAAGCCCACATTATGTGATCTCAAACACATTAATCCTGCTTTTGGAGGGAGAATGAAAACTCTCAGCCATCCTCTCTCCACATTTTGTCCTTTAATAAAGAAGAGCATATCTACCACATGTCTGGGGAGCTTCCACCTCTCTCCACATGTCTTACTGTAGGAGAAAGAGGCATGATACTAACCAGAGCTCCTGACAGTTCGGGACCATGGGTTGCTGGTAGGGACTTTTGCTGAGATTTCAAGGCCTTGGCCTATGTATGGCCTCAGCCTATGGCCTCTCCCTCTTCTCTCCTGGACAGGTGGTGAAATACAGGGCCCCTTGGCCCCTCTGGCAGGGCTGCCTTCCTCCTTCACCTTCTGTTCTCACTGCCTCTTCCAGCCTCTCTGCCGAGGATTTGCCTTGGGAGCCTGGCCATCTTAAGTTCAGCAGAAGGAAATCACACTCCCCAGCAGAGTCGTGTGTCCACCCTGGTGTATAGGAAGATAGGAAGGTGGGCTGAGGTTAGGGTTTTGGCGTATCTTCCCAACCACTCAATCCATTTCATTTCCCATTTAATTTAGGATATAGGCACTCAAGCCTCATCAACCTTTGGCAGCTCCATTAACTTCCATTCCCCTCTGGCTTTCATTAGCCCTCAATATCACTCCCTATACTCCACAATACCCTCAGCATTCTGGTCTGCAAGACTTACTTAGCCTTTAGCCCATACTGCTTTACGTTGAAATTATTTTTAAATCATGGCTACCCAACAAAGACTGTCAACCACTCAACAGCAGAAACTATATCTTAGACCCATTCCCCAAATATGGAAGGTGTTCAGTAAATGTCTTTTGGTGTGAATGAAGAAAGCATTGTTGAAGGGCCTTGGCAGCAAAATATAGCACTCCACTCACCAGTGGGAGTCCCTGGGTGGTACAAATGGTTAATGTGCTTGGTTGCTAACATGAGAGGTTCAGGTTCACCCAGTAGTGCCTCTGAAAAAGATCCTGGCAATCAACTTCCAAATAATCTGTCATCCAAAACCCCATGGAGCACAGTTCTATCCTGACACACATGAAATTGCCCGGAATTGGAGTCAACTCAATGACAAATGGTGACTCACCAATTTGGGCATCACATAAACTTAGAAACCAAAACCAAAAACCAAGCTCATTTCTGTGAAGTCAGTTCCAACTCATAGTGACCCTACTGAACAGAGTAAAACTGCCCCACAGGGTTCCCAAGGCTGTAAGCTTTACGGGAGCAGACTGCCACATCCTTCTCCCATGGAGTAGCACTGACCTTTCAGTTAGCAGCTGAGTGCTTAACCACTGCACCACCAGGACTCCTTAAACTTAGGAAAGATAATGAAAATGTATCTCTGAAAGAAAAGGAGATGAATGAAGACAGGAATACAAGAAGAAAATTGAAATGCTTACCAATGGTGAATATGTGTGTGCAATACATTTTAGCCTGCTCCAAAAACTCTGCCCAACATTTGCGTTGACCCTACCATTGCCGTGTGCCATTGTCATGCAATCATTGTCATGGCACCACTGCCATGGCACTGTTCTGTCCTGTGAGGCATTACATCTTATATTCCATGATCCTGGATGTAGTAACTTACTTTGGAATTCCTGTCCCTGAACCAAATTCTAGGGTAAGAGAGTGTTTCCAATTTTTGCCCAACGATGAAGAAGCAACTATATGAGTCCTCTTCTCAGGAAGCAGCTGTGGTCTGGCAATCACATATCATGGGGTGTTTTCAGAAATGCTGATCCCTGGGCATTGAGATTCACCCTAAGTTTTCTCAGTGATGTGTTACATCTAATTGCATTTCCTCCTTTCCCTGACCCAAGTACCAGATTGGTGGGGTTGCTTATTGCTCTGGCCTCTTGGGAGGTCCCTCATGCCTACTTAGTGATCTAAACATTTGTCCCTGACTCCTCATGTATTTAACTTATGTGAGTCACCACTTGGGCTGGAGATCTCTCCAGAAATGTAGAAGCAAATACACTAATAATACAAATGAAATATAGTTGTTCATCAGTGTTCACTAGAAAATCAAATAAGAGCTAGATAGTTGTATGAGAATAAATACTTCCCATTCACTGAAAATCATGACAGTATTTTGGCTGAGCCTTTAATAGAAATCACTCAAAATACAACAGTATATTTCACAGAAAAACTATAAACATCAAACTGTTCATATACTTTACATAATTACAGATATTTTTTGTCATCAGGTTTATTTCAACCTTAACCTAATCCTAACCGGTATCTTGCTACTTCTCAAGTATTCTAGTGTATTCTTCAGTGAACTGGTGTACTTTTTACCATGTATGGTTATTTTTTTCGTCGTCGTTTTGTTTTTTGATTACTCATTTCAGTGGGATCCTTTCCCTGTTTCGTTTTTAAATACTAATTGTTTTACTATAATGGCATTGAGATTTTATAATTGACAACATTACTATTGTTTCTTTTAAGTTCTAGTATTTTCCCCCCAATTTTTTTGGTCAGTATTTTTATTATAATTACCTTAATTTTATTAAATAAGAAACTGAGGTTCAGAAGATTGAGTGTTTTTCCAACATACAGCCAGAAAGCAATAGAAAGCGGAAGAGTTTTTACACTTTGGGGATTATCTCTCCCTTGAGTGTTTCTAAGAATAATCCTATGAAAGTGTTTAGAACTGACACTTCCAGTGCTTTCTACTTCAGCTGTTGTTTGTCGTTGCTAGGTGCCCTCAAGTCAGTTTGGACTCATACCAACCCTACAAACAAGAAAACAAAACGCTCCCCTGTCCTGTGCCATCCTAACAGTCATTGTTATGCTTGAGCCCATTTTTGCACCATTGTCTCAAAGAATCTCCTTGAAGGTCTTCCTCTTTTTCGCTGACCCTCTACCAAGCATAATGACCTTCTCCAGGGACTGGTTCCTCCTGATAACATGTCCAAAGTATGTAAGACAAAGTCTCACCATCCTTCCTTCTAAGGGGCATTCTGCCTGTACTGCTTCCAAGACAGATTTTTTTGTTCTTCTGGCAGTCTATGGTGTATTCAATATTCTTCGCCAACACCATAATTCAAAGACGTCAGCTCTTCTTCAGTCTTCCTTATTCATTGTCCAGCTTCCACGTGCACATGAGGAGACTGAAAGCACCATGGCTTGAGTCAGGTGCACCTTAGTCCTTACAGTGGCATCTTTGCTTTTTAAAACTTTAAAGAGATCTTTTGCAGCAGATTTGCCCAATGTAATATATCATTTGATTTCTTGACTGCTACTTCCTTAGGCCTTGATTATGGATCTAAGTAAAATGAAGTCCTTGACAACTTCAATCTTTTCTCTGTTTATCATGATGCTGCTTATTGGTCCAGTTGTGAGGATTTTGTTTTCTTTATATTGAAGTGTAATCCATACTGAAGGCTGTGGTCTTCGACCTTCATCAGTAAGCACTTCAAATCCTCCTCACTTTCAGGAAGCAAGGTTGTATCATCTGCATATCACAGGTTGTCAATGAGTCTTCCTCCAATGCTGATGCCGAGTTCTTCTTCAGATAGTCCAGCTTCTCAGATTCTTTTCTCAGCGTACAGATTGAAGAAGTATGGTGAAAGGGTAAAATCCTGACACACACCTTTCTTGACTTTAAACCAGGTGGTACCCCCTTGTTCTTTTCAAACTGCTGCATATTGGTCTACATGTAAGCTCTGCATGAGCACAATAAATGTTCTGGAGCTCCCATTCTTCAAAATGTTAGCCATAATTTGTTACGGTCCACACAGTTGAATGCCTTTGCATAATCAGTAATACACAGGTAAACATCTTTCTGGTATTCTCTGCTTTCAGCCAAGATCCATCAGCAATAATATCCCTCATTCCACATTCTTTTCTGAGTCCAGCTTGAATATCTGGCAGTTCCCTGCCAATGTGCTGCTGCAACCACTTTTTTGTTTGTGTGTGTGTGTTTTAAGTGAAAGTTTACAAATCAAGTCAGTCTCTCATATAAAAATTTATACACACCTTGCTATATACTCCTAGTTGCTCTCCCCGCAATAAGACAGCACACACCTCTCCACTCTCTATTTTCGTGTCCATTCAGCCAGCTTCTGACTCCCTTCACCCTCTCATCTCCCCTCCAGACAGGAGCTGCTCACATAGTCTCATGCGTCTACGTGATCCAAGAAGCTGACTCCTCACCAGAATCATTCTCTATTCCATAGTCCAATCTAATCCCTGTCCAAAGAGTTCGCTCTAGGAATGATTCCTGTCTTGGGCTAACAGAAGGTCTGGGACCATGACCTCTGGGGTCCTTCTAATCTCAGTCAGACCATTAAGTTTGGTCTTTTTACAAGAATTTGTGGTCTGCATCCCACTGCTCTCCTGCTCACTCAGGGGTTCTCTGTTGTGTTCCCTGTCAGGGCACTCATCGGTTGTAGCCAGGCACCATCTAGTTTTTCTGGTCTCAGGCTGATGTAATCTCTGGTTTATGTGGCTATTTCTGTCTCTTGGGCTCATAATTACATTGTGTCTTTGGTGTTCTTCATTCTTCTTTGCTCCAGGTGGGCTGAGACCAATTGATGCATCTTAGATGGCCGCTTGCTAGTGTTTAAGACCTCAGATGCCACTCTGCAAACTGGGATGCAGAATGTTTTCTTAATAGATTTTATTATGCCAATTGACCTAGATGTCCCCTGAAACCATGGTCCCCAAACCCCTGCCCCTGCTATGCTGGCCTTCGAAGCACTCATTCAGGAAACTTCTTTGCTTTTGGTTTAGTCCAGTTGTGCTGACCTCTCCTGTATTGTGTGTTGTCTTTCCCTTCACCTAAAATAGTACTTGTCTACTATCTAATTAGTGAATACCCCTCTCTCTTTCTCCATCCCCACTCTCATAACCATCAAAGAATATTTTCTTCTCTGTTTAAACTATTTCTCGAGTTCTTATAATAGCGGTCTCATACAATATCTGTCCTTTTGCAACTGACTAATTTCACTCAGCATGATGCCTTCCAGATTCCTCTGTGTTATAAAATGTTTCATGGATTCATCATTGTTCTTTATGGATGCATAGTATTCCATTGTGTGAATATACCATAATTTATTTATCCATTCATCCATTGATGGGCACCTTGGTTGTTTCCATCTTTTTGCTATTGTAAACAATGCTGCAATGAACATGGGTGTGCATATATCTGTTCGTGTAAAGGCTCTAATTTCTCTAGAATATATTCCTAGGAGTGGGGTTCCTAGATCATAAGGTAGTTCTATTTCTAGCTTTTTAGGGAAGTGCCAAATCGATTTCCAAAGTGGTCTGCACCCACTTGTGAATGATCTTCAGCAAAATTTTACTTGTGCGTAATATTAATGACATTGTTAGATAATTCCACATTCTGTTGGGTCACCTTTCTTTGGAATCGGCACAAATATGGATCTCTTCCAGTCGATTGGTCTTCCAAATTTCTTGGCATAGACAAGTGAGCACTGCCAGCATTGCATCCATTTGCTGAAACATCTCAATTGATATTCTGTCAGTTCCTGGAGCCTTGTTTTTTGTTAATGCCTTCAGTGCAGCTTGTACTTCTTCCTTCAGTACCATCAGTTCTTGATCATATGCTACCTCCTGAAATGGCTGAACATCAACCAATTTTTTTTGGTACATTGACTCTGTGTATTCCTTGCATCTTCACGTTAACAATACAGAGCATAAATTTGCCTTTCTGGTAATTGGAAGAGCAACTATTATAAAAATGTTTCCCTTTACCAAATATCTAGATGTGAGCTAAAAAAAAAAAAAAAGATGTGAGCTAGAGTACCATAAACATCCCTTTATAAATGCATAGCTGAATTCACAAGAGAGAGTGAGAAATCCCCAAGATAAAAAATGAAGACGGAAACCTTTGTTAAGCTCTGGCTGTCCTGGGGAATTTACTGAATTTACTACTGAGGACTTGGGTTAATGGCCACTGAGGGGCCATGAGACATGACGTCAGTCTCACTAAAGATGGGGAGCTGAAACTAAAACTCCCACAGAAAGTCATGATCTTCAAAGTTTCACACTCTTAGTAAAAGCATGAGTTAGCATTTAAAAAAAAATTTTTTTGGACTGCTAATGAAAGAAAATGATAAAGAACGTTGGCTTCAGATGGGCAAAATAAGTGGTCTCCCCAGATAATTTGTGACTATGTGATTGCCCTTACCTGACTTTGTGAGTATGAATTTATACTCCTGGTTTTAAACCCTCCTCCACTATCATCAGTGCTCTTTTTCCCTTCCTCAGACACCTTCAAGGTCAAATGATGAAGATAACTCTTCCAAGAGAGAAGGAACTTGAACTGTGTGGAGCAGAATAGATATCCTCATTCAAGTGCACTGGACTTTGCCATGAATGAGCTGTAAGTTTTTAATTATTACGAAAGTAATGATATTTGTTTTGTTTTTTAATAAAAATTAGCTAACCCAGACTCTACATGAATGTACCTGATTGATAGAGCCAAGGTCACAGGCCTTTTCTCTTGATGGAAAGGAGTCTTGTAAAAAGAACTTCTGCCTTCCACCTCGGGGAGGCAAACATAAGAAGGCTGTTCAATAGATGATGATCACTCCTAACAAACAAACAACAAACAAATGTGATAAATGTACATTACAAGCTAATCTTGGGGAATGAATAGGATATCCCAGGAATTCTGTTTCTACATTTAAAATTCTTGATCGAAATAAACAAAAAGACACATACGAGTAAGTAATACTGCAGTCTTGACTGCAAAACAAAACTTAGAAATAATCTGAATGTCCTTCAGGAGGACAACATTTAGATAAATATTGGGTCTTCATCTGATTACATGGGGCTTGATTTTAGGAAAATGATGAAGAATTTAGACATGTTTAAGTTTTAATGGAGCCCTGGTGTCGCAGTGGTTAAAAGCTACAACTGAAAACCAAAAGTTTGGCAGTTCGAATCCACTAACTGCTCCTTAGAAACCCTATGGACAGTTCTACCCTGTCCTATACGCTTCCTATGAGTCAGAATTGACTCGATGGCAAAAGGGTTTGGTTTGGGTTTTAAGTTTGAATTATATCAGTCAGTCAGCCAACAAATATTTACTGAGCACCAATATGTACTCAGAGTCTAGCACAGTGCTGGGTACAGAGCAATTTTTCAAAAAAGACTAACTGAACAGAAAAATGTATGAGGTAGTCTGCTGGTTGCTGGCATATGGGAGCGAACCAGGCAGGCCTGGGGCAGCCCTTATGGAGCCTGGAGCCTGGAGCCTGGAGCCTAGAGGGTGAAACAGACATTATAAGGATGAATACAAATGTGCTGCATATTAAACATGAATCTTCGAGGTCACCGTAGGAGCCAACAGCAGGAGATGCGACCTAGTCTGGGGCTGAAGGAAGGCTTCAGGACAGAACTGGCCTTTAAGTAGAGATCTGAGGAGGTACAGAGTCCCTGGGTGGTGCAAATAGTTAACATGCTCCACTGTAACCACAAGGTTGGCTGTTTGAGTCCACTCAGAGGCATCTTGGAAGAAAGGCCTAACTATCTTCTTCAAAAAAATCAGCCATTGAAAGAAAACCCCATGGAGCATAGCTCTGCTCTGACACACATGGAATCACCATGAGTTGGAGTAAACTCAACTGCAGCTAGTTTAGTTTAGTTTTGGTTTTGAGGTGGTATAATCTGTCCACCTTATGCAGGAGCTCTTTGGGAAAGATGGAGGGCATTAAAGAGGTGATTGCAGGTGGGAGACACGACCCCAGACAGAGGGACTCCTCTGAGAAGACCCTGAGGGGAAAGATAGCAGGTATATTCCAGGACCTGAGAATCATAAGTTGAACTGAAACAGAGAAGAAGGAGAAGTCCAGGATAGAAAGAGCTTTATTGTTTACTCTGAGACCAAGGCCTTTCCTAGCGCATTTCCTGATTTTGGCCCATTCCATTTGGGTAGAAAGTTCCTTGCCAAATGTAGCAGCGCTTGAACGTCTGGGTGATGATTTAATGATGAAAATTCAGCCCTCCTGAGGTCAGAGTCCCCATGAATAACAAGACATTTTGTCCTGCTGTGTGAACATTACACTTGACATGTTCTGAGGCTGTCAGGGTCTCGTCAAAAAGACGGAGAGGGATGCTCAAAGGAGAAGCAGCTGGATTCAGTTACACTTAAGACATATAGCTTAGATATAAATTATCTGTCAAGACCTGGGTTTTTTTTTTTTTTTCTTGCTCATTCCAGCATGTTTGAATAATTTGGTGGAGACCAGAATTCTCTAGGGCCAGACCTTCACTTTGCTGAATGTTTCTGTTAACACTTACAGCCCTTTTCCTTTTACACTTGGCCTCACACGATCTGAATTGAATAAGTGACTAACCCAATATTTGATTTGATTAATCCACAGATTTCCAAAATAAATTGAAGCAGAGCTGTCATGTCTCCAACAGCAAATACTGGTAACTCTTCCTTCAGAGATAACAGAATCCGACAAGTTCTCATCGCCTTCCTGCTGCCACCAACTGTCACCTGGGTTATTGCAGTGGTCTCCTAGGTGGTCCTCCCGCTTTAGCGCTTGACTTCTACAGTCTACATTCAGCACAGCAACCAGAGATTTATTTCAAAGTTTAATCAGATTCCATCTCTCCTCTGCTTAAAACCCTCTTAACATCACCCTACAAGACCTCACCCTACTGGTTCTAAGCCCGGGCTGCAGACTGGAATTTCCTTCAGAGCTTTGAAAATTACTAATGTCTGAAACCCACCTCCAGAGAGTCTGATCTGGGGTCTAGCCTAGACATGGAGATGTTTAAAAGCTTTACAGGTGTTTTTAATGTGCAGCAAATTTTTGAGAAAGTCAAAGATTACACCTTCAATTTGAATTTTGCTGAATATAAAGAAAATAAAAATCCCACAACTGGACTGATAAACATCATGATAAATGGAGAAGAAATTGAAGTTGTCAATGATTTCATTCTACTTGGATCAACAATCAACATCCATGGAAGCAGCAGTCAAAAAAATCAAACAGCATATTGCATTGGTAAATCTGCTACAAAAGACATCTTCAAAGTTTTAAAAAGCAATGATGCGGAGGCGGGGCCAAGATGGCGGACTAGGTGGACGCTACCGCGGATCCCTCTTGCAACAAAGACTCAGAAAAACAAGTGAATCGATCACATACATAACAATCTACGAACCCTGAACAACAAACACAGATTTAGAGACGGAGAACGAACAAATACGGGGAGGCAGCGATTGTTTTCAGAGCCTGGAGCCAGTGTACCGGTCAGCGGATTTTCGGTAAAAACTAGTTTCCCAGTGATGGCTCAGAGACAGCAGTCCATATCAAACCACATAAAGAAGCAGACCATGACAGCTTCTCCAACCCCCCAAACAAAAGAATCAAAATCTTTCCCAAAGGAAGATACAATCCTGGAATTATCAGATACAGAATATAAAAAACTAATTTACAGAATGCTTCAAGACATCACAAATGAAATAAGGCAAACTGCAGAAAAAGCCAAGGAACACACTGATAAAACTGTTGAAGAACTCAAAAAGATTATTCAAGAACATAGTGGAAAAATTAATAAGTTGCAAGAATCCATAGAGAGACAGCATGTAGAAATCCAAAAGATTCACAATAAAATTACAGAATTAGACAACGCAATAGGAAGTCAGAGGAGCAGACTCGAGCAATTAGAATGCAGACTGGGACATCTGGAGGACCAGGGAATCAACACCACCATAGCTGAAAAAAAAATCAGATAAAAGAATTTAAAAAAATGAAGAAACCCTAAGAATCATGTGGGACTCTATCAAGAAGGATAAATTGCGGGTGATTGGAGTCCCAGAACAGGGAGGGGGGACAGAAAACACAGAGAAAATAGTTGAAGAACTCCTGACACAAAACTTCCCTGACATCATGAAAGACGAAAGGATAGCTATCCAAGATGCTCATCGAACCCCATTTAAGATTGATCCAAAAAGAAAAACACCAAGACATATTATCATCAAACTCGCCAAAACCAAAGATAAACAGAAAATTTTAAAAGCAGCCAGGGAGAAAAGAAAGGTTTCCTTCAAGGGAGAATCAATAAGAATAAGTTCAGACTACTCTGCAGAAACCATGTAGGCAAGAAGGGAATGGGACGACATATACAGAGCACTGAAGGAGAAAAACTGCCAGCCAAGGATCATATATCCAGCAAAACTCTCTCTGAAATATGAAGGCGAAATTAAGATATTTACAGACAAACACAAGTTTAGAGAATTTACAAAAACCAAACCAAAGCTACAAGAAATACTAAAGGATATTGTTTGGTCAGAAAACCAATAATATCAGATACCAGCACAATACAAGGTCACAGAACAGAATGTCCTGATATCAACTCAAATAGGGAAATCACAAAAACAAACAAATTAAGATTAATTAAAATAATAATAATAATACACATAATAGGGAATCATGGAAGTGAATAGGTAAAAGATACAATAATCAAAAAGAGGGACTAAATACAGGAGGCATTGAACTGCCAGATGGAGAGTGATACAAGGCGATATAGAACGATACAAGATAGGTTTTTACTTAGAAAAATAGGGGTAAATATTAAGGTAACCACAAAAAGGTATAACAACTCCATAACTCAAGATAAAAGCCAAGAAAAACTAACGACTCAACTAACATAAAGTCAAACACTATGAAAATGAGGATCTCACAATTTACTAAGAAAAACATCTCAGCACAAAAAAGTATGTGGAAAAATGAAATTGCCAACAACACACATGAAAAGGCATCAAAATGACAGCACTAAAAACTTATTTATCTATAATTACACTGAATGTAAATGGACTAAATGCACCAGTAATGAGACAGAGAGTCACGGACTGGACAAAGAAACACGATCCATCTATATGCTCCCTACAAGAGACACACCTTAGACTTAGAGACACAAACTAAAACTCAAAGGATGGAAAAAAATATATCAAGCAAACAATAAGCAAAAAAGAGCAGGAGTAGCAATATTAATTTCTGACAAAATAGACTTTAGACTTAAATCCACCACAAAGGATAAAGAAGGACACTATATAATGATAAAAGGGACAATTGATCAGGAAGACATAACCATATTAAATATTTATGCACCCAATGACAGGGCTGCAAGACACATAAATCAAATTTTAACAGAACTGAAAAGTGAGATAGACACCTCCACAATTATAGTAGGAGACTTCAACACACCACTTTCGGAGAAGGACAGAACATCCAGTAAGAAGCTCAATAGAGACACGGAAGACCTACTTACAACAATCAACCAACTTGACCTCATTGACTTATACAGAACTCTCCACCCAACTGCTGCAAAGTATACTTTTTTTTCTAGCGCACATGGAACATTCTCTAGGATAGATCACATTTTAGGTCATAAAACAAAACTTTGCAGAGTCCAAAACATCGAAATATTACAAAGCATCTTCTCAGACCACAAGGCCATAAAAGTGGAAATCAATAACAGAAAAACTAGGGAAAAGAAATCAAATACTTGGAAAATGAACAATACCCTCCTGAAAAAAGACTGGGTTATAGAAGACATCAAGGAGGGAATAAGGAAATTCATAGAAAGCAACGAGAATGAAAATACTTCCTATCAAAACCTCTGGGACACAGCAAAAGCAGTGCTCAGAGGCCAATTTATATTGATAAATGCACACATACAAAAAGAAGAAAGAGCCAAAATCGGAGATCTGTCCCCACAACTTGAACAAATAGAAAGTGAGCAACAAAAGAATCCATCAGGCACCAGAAGAAAACAAATAATAAAAATTAGAGCTGAACTAAATGAATTAGAGAACAGAAAAACAATTGAAAAAATTAACAAAGCCAAAAGCTGGTTCTTTGAAAAAATTAACAAAATTGATAAACCATTGGCTAGACTGACTAAAGAAATACAGGAAAGGAAACAAATAACCCAAATAAGAAACGAGAAGGACCACATCACAACAGAACCAAATGAAATTAAAAGAATCATTTCAGATTACTACATAAAATTGTACTCTAACAAATTTGAAAACCTAGAAGAAATGGATGAATTCTTGGAAAAACACTACCTACCTAAACTAACACATTCAGAAGTAGAACAACTAAATAGACCCATAACAAAAAAAGAGAATGAAACGGTAATCAAAAAACTTCCAACAAAAAAAAAGCCCTGGCCTGAACGGCTTCACTGCAGAGTTCTACCAAACTTTCAGAGAAGAGTTAACACCACTACTACTGAAGGTATTTCAAAGCATAGAAAATGACGGAATACTACCCAACTCATTCTCCCTGATACCAAAACAGGTAAAGACATTACAAAAACAGAAAATTATAGACCTATATCCCTCATGAACATAGATGCAAAAATCCTCAACAAAATTCTAGCCAATAGAATCCAACAACACATCAAAAAAATAATTCAACATGATCAAGTGGGATTTATACCAGGTATGCAAGGCTGGTTTAATATCAGAAAAACCATTAATGTAATCCATCACATAAATAAAACTAAAGATAAAAACCACATGATCTTATCAATTGATGCAGAAAAGGCATTTGACAAAGTCCAACACCCATTTATGATAAAAACTCTTACCAAAATAGGAATTGAAGGAAAATTCCTCAACATAATAAAGGGCATCTATGCAAAGCCAACAGCCAATATCACTCTGCATGGAGAGAACCTGAAAGCATTTCCCTTGAGGACAGGAACCAGACAAGGATGCCCTTTATCACTGCTCTTATTCAACATCGTACTTGAAGTCCTAGCCAGGGCAATTAGGCTAGACAAAGAAATAAAGGGTATCCGGATTGGCAAGGAAGAAGTAAAGTTATCACTATTTGCAGATGACATGATCTTATATACAGAAAACCCTAAGGAATCCGCCAGAAAACTACTGAAACTAATAGAAGAGTTTGGCAGAGTCTCAGGTTATAAAATAAACATACAAAAATCACTTGGATTCCTCTACATCAACAAAAAGAACATCGAAGAGGAAATAACCAAATCAATACCATTCACAGTAGCCCCCAAGAAGATAAAATACTTGGGAATAAATCTTACCAAGGATGTAAAAGACCTAGACAAAGAAAACTACAAAGCTCTACTACAAGAAATTCAAAAGGACATACTTAAGTGGAAAAACATACCTTGCTCATGGATAGGAAGACTTAACATAGCAAAAATGTCTATCCTACCAAAAGCCATCTATACATATAACGCACTTCCGATCCAAATTCCAATGTCATATTATAAGGGGATAGAGAAACAAATCACCAATTTCATATGGAAGGGAAAGAAGCCCCGGATAAGCAAAACATTACTGAAAAAGAAGAAGAAAGTGGGAGGCCTCACTCTACCTGACTTCAGAATCTATTATACAGCCACAGTAGTCAAAACAGCCTGGTACTGGTACAACAACAGGCACATAGACCAATGGAACAGAATTGAGAACCCAGATATAAATCCATCCATATATGAGCAGCTGATATTTGACAAAGGCCCAGTGTCAGTTAATTGGGGAAAAGATAGTCTTTTTAACAAATGGTGCTGGCATAACTGGATATCCATTTGCAAAAAAATGAAACAAGACCCATACCTCACACCATGCACAAAAACTAACCCCAAGTGGATCAAAGACCTAAACATAAAGACTAAAACGATAAAGATCATGGAAGAAAAAATAGGGACAACCCTAGGAGCCCTAATACAAGGCATAAACAGAATACAAAACATTAGCAAAAATAATGAAGAGAAACCAGATAACTGGGAGTTCCTAAAAATCAAACACCTATGCTCACCTAAAGACTTCACCAAAAGAGTAAAAAGACCACCTACAGACTGGGAAAGAATTTTCAGCTATGACATCTCCGACCAGCGCCTGATCTCTAAAATCTGTATGATTCTGTTAAAACTCAACCACAAAAGACAAACAACCCAATCAAGAAGTGGGCAAAGGATATGAACACACATTTCACTAAAGAAGATATTCAGGCAGCCAACAGATACATGAGAAAATGCTCTCGATCATTAGCCATTAGAGAAATGCAAATTAAAACTACGATGAGATTCCATCTCACACCAGCAAGGCTGGCATTAATCCAAAAAACACAAAATAATAAATGTTGAAGAGGCTGCGGAGAGATTGGAACTCTCATACACTGCTGGTGGGAATGTAAAATGGTACAACCACTTTGGAAATCCATCTGGCGTTATCTTAAACAGTTAGAAATAGAACTACCATACAACCCAGAAATCCCACTCCTCGGAATATACCCTAGAGAAACAAGAGCCTTCACACAAACAGATATATGCACACCCATGTTTATTGCAGCTCTGTTTACAATAGCAAAAAGCTGGAAGCAACCAAGGTGTCCATCAACAGATGAATGGGTAAATAAATTGTGGTATATTCACACAATGGAATACTACCCATCGATAAAGAACAGTGACGAATCTGTGAAACATTTCATAACATGGAGGAACCTGGAAGGCATTATGCTGAGCGAAATGAGTCAGAGGCAAAAGGACAAATATTGTATAAGACCACTATTATAAGATCTTGAGAAATAGTAAAAACTGAGAAGAACACATACTTTTGTGGTTATGAAGGGGGGAGGGAGGGAGGGGGGGAGAGGGTTTTTTATTGATTAATCAGTAGATAAGAACGGCTTTGGGTGAAGGGAAAGACAACACTCAATACATGGAAGGTCAGCTCAATTGGACTGGACCAAAAGCAGAGAAGTGTCCGGGATAAAATGAATGCTTCAAAGGTCAGCGGAGCAGGGGTGGGGGTCTGGGGAACATGGTTTGAGGGGACTTCTAAGTCAATTGGCAAAATAATTTTATTAGGAAAACATTCTGCATCCCACTTTGAAATGTGGCGTCTGGGGTCTTAAATGCTAACAAGCGGCCATCTAAGATGCATCAATTGGTCTCAACCCACCTGGAGCAAAGGAGAATGAAGAACACCAAGGTCACACGACAACTAAGAGCCCAAGAGACAGAAAGGGCCACATGAACCAGAGACCTACATCATCCTGAGACCAGAAGAACTAGTTGGTGCCCGGCCACAATTGATGACTGCCCTGACAGGGAGCACAACAGAGAACTCCTGAGGGAACAGGAGATCAGTGGGATGCAGACCCCAAATTCTCATAAAAAGACCATACTTAATGGTCTGACTGAGACTAGAGGAATCCCGGCGGCCATGCTCCCCAGACCTTCTGTCGGCACAGGACAGGAACCATCCCCGAAGACAACTCATCAGACATGAAAGGGACTGGTCAGCAGGTGGGAAAGAGATGCTGATGAAGAGTGAGCTAATTATATCAGGTGGACACTTGAGAGTGTGTTGGCAGCTCTTGTCTGGAGGGGGGATGGGAGGATAGAGAGAGAGGGAAGCTGGCAAAATTGTCAGGAAAGGAGAGACTGAAAGGGCTGACTCAATAGGGGGAGAGCAAGTGGGGTACGGAGTAAGATGTATGTAAACTTATATGTGACAGACTGATTGGATTTGTAAACGTTCACTTGAAGCTTAATAAAAGTTAATAATAAAAAAAAAAAAAGCAATGATGCCACACTGATAATTAAGGCGTGCTGACCCAAGCCATAGCATTTTCATTCGCCTGACATGCATGTGAAAACTGGACAATGCGAAAGGGAGACAGAAGAAGAATTGATGTATTTGAAGTGTGGTGTTAGCAAAGAATATTGAAAATATTATGGACTGCCAGAAGAATGAACAAACCAGTCTTAGAAGAAAAAATACAACCAGAGTACTCTTTAGAAGTAAGGATGGGAAGATTTCCTCTTGCTTTCTTTGGACATGTCATCAAGAAAGACTATTGGTAGAAGAAGACATCATGTTTGGTAAAGCAGAGGGTCAATGACCATAGGGAAATCCTATGTATTGACACAATGGCCACTACAATGGACTCAGACATAGCAACGGTGGGGAAGATGACATGAGACTAGGCAACTTTTCATTCTGTTGTACATAAAGTCACCATGAGTTGGAGCCAACTTGGCAACAAGTAACAACAAAGTTTGAGAAGGACTGTCCTGCAGAACCTGCCCCCTCCCACGACTACCACCGACCATGCTCTTCCTCACTAGATTCCCTGCAGCTGTTCTGGCCTATTCTTCAAAAACTCTAAACACACAACCACAGTATCATAGCACACATCTTGCCAAGGATGCATAGTTCACCTCTTTGAAGTACTTCTCAAACGTCATTTTATTGTGAGACTTTCCTGGACCACCCTATATAAAATAGCAACCCCACTCCCTACCCTAAGTCACTTTTCTCCATAACACAATCACCACCCGAAACACTATTATGTTTAATTATTTATTTTTCTTATGTCTCTCTCCCTGCCACTAAGATATAAGTTCCATGAGGACAAAGACTGTTTTACTTTATTCATTGCTGGATCCTTATGGTCTTGAAGAAGGCCTGGTACCTACTAGGGGATCAGTAAATGTTTCCTGAATGAACAGATGAATGATGGATAATCTGTATAGTTGTTTTTTTTCCCCTAACAATTCAACTTTCATATACCCTAGGACACCTCAACCACCACTTGTCTGTGAAGTTATCATATGTGATAGCTTATGTGTTGCTGCAACGTTCAAAGCTATGCCACTAGTATTTCAAATACCAGCAGGCCACTTATGGTGGACAGGTTTCAGCAGAGCTTCTGGACTAAGACAGACTAGGAAGACGGGCCTGGTGATCTACTTCTAAAAGAATTGGCCAGTGAAAACCTCATGAATAGCAATGGGACATTGTCTGATATAGTACCAGAAGTTGAGCCCCTGAAGTTGGACGACACTCAAAATACATCTGGGGAAGAGCTGCCTCCTCAAAGTAAAGCTGACCTTAAAACGATGTGGATGGAATAAACCTTCATTTGCTGATGTGGAATGACTCAACATGAGAAGAAATAGCTGCAAACAACAATTAATAATTGGAACATGGAATGTATGAAGTACAAATCTAGGAAAATTGGAAGTTGTCAAAAAAGAAAGAACACATAGAGATCAATATCTTAGGAATTAGCAAGCTAAAACGGACAGGTACTAGCCATTTTAAATTGGACAATCATGTGGTCTACTATGCCGGGAATTACAAATTGAAGAGGAAAGGCATTGCATTCATTGTAAAAAAAGAACATTTCAAGATCTATCCTAAAGTACAAAGCTGTCAGTGATAGGATAATACCCATATGCCTACGAGGAAGACCAGGTAATATAGCCATTATTCAAATTGATGCACCAACCACTAAGATGAAGAAATCGAAAATTTTTACAAATTTCTGCAATCTAAAATTTATCAAACAGATAATCAAGATGCACTGATAATTATTGGTGATTGGAATGTAAAAGTTAGAAACAAAGAAGACAGATCGGTAGTTGGAAAATACAGCCTTGGTGATAGAAACGATGTCGGAGATCGCAGGACAGAATTTTGCAAGACCAATGACTTCATCATTGCAAATACCTTTTTCAACAACATAAATGGTGACTATACATATGAATCTCTCCAGATGGAATACACAGGAATCAAACAGAATACATTTGTGGTAAGAGACCTTGGAGAAGCTCAATATCATCAGTCAGAACGAGGCCAGGGCCATCTGTGGAAGAGACCATCAACTGTTCATACGCAAGTTCAAGTTGAAGCTGAAGAAAACTAAAACAAGTCCATGAGAGCCAAAGTACAACCCTGAATATATCACAGCTGAATTTAGAGACTATCTCAAGAATAGATTTGACACATTGAACATTAATGACCAAAGACGAGACGACTTGTGGGATTACATCAAGGACATCATACATGAATAAAGTAAAAGCTTGCTTAAAAATACAGGAAAGAGAGGGCCAAAATAAATGTCAAAAGAGACCCTGAAAGCTTGTTCTTGAAAGTAGAGTAGCTAAAGCAAATGGTGAAATAAAAGAATTTAACAGAAGATTTCAAGTGGTGGCTCAAGGAGAGAAAATGAAATGTGCAAAGACCTGGAGTTAGAAAACCAAAAGGAAAGAACACACTCGGCATTTCTTAAGCTGAAAGAACTGAAGAAGAAATTCAAGCCTCAAGTTGCAATACTGAAGGATTCTATGGGGAAAACGTAGAACAACAAAAGAACCATCAAAAGAAGATGGAAGGAACACAGAGTCACTATACCAAAAAAATTGGTGGACATTCAACCATTTCATAAGGTAGCACATGATCAGGAACTGATGGTACTGAAGGAAGAAGTCCAAGCTGCACTAAAAGCATTTGTGAAAAACAAGGCTCCAGGAATTGACTGTATACCAATTGAGACATTTCAACAAACAGATGCAGTGATGGAAGTGCTTACTAGTCTATGCCAAGAAATTTGGAAGAGAGCTATCCGGCCAACCGACTGGAAAAGATCCATATTTATGCCAATTCCAAAGAAAGGTGATCCAACCGGTTGCAGAAACTATTAATATTATACTCAAGTAGAATTTTGCTGAATATCATTCAAAAACAGCTGTGGTAGTACATCAACAGAGAACTGCCAGAAATTCAAGCTGGATACAGAAGAGGACTTGGAACTACAGTGATGTCAGATGGATCCTGGCTGAAAGCAGAGAACACCAGAAAGATGTTTACCTGTGTTATATTGACTATGCAAAGGCGTTCAACTGCATGGATCATAACAAATTATGGATAAATTGAGAGGAATGGAAATTCCAGAACACTTAATTGTGCTCATGAGAAACCTGTACATAGATCAAGAGGTAGTTGTTTGAACAAAAGGGGATACTGCTTGGTTTAAAATCAGGAAGGGTGTGCATTAGGGATGTAACCTTTCACCATACTTATTCTATCTGTATGCTGAGCAAATAATCCAAGAAGCTGGACTACATAAAGAATAACTGGGCATCAGGATTGGAGGAAGATTCATTAACAACCTGCATTAGGCAGATGACACAACCTTGCTTGCTGGAAGTGAAGCGGACTTGAAGCACTTACTGATGAAGATCAAAGACCACAACCTTCGGTATGGATTACACCTCAACATAAAGAAAACAAAATCCTCACAACTGGACCAATGAGCAACATCATGATAAACGAAGAAAAGATTGAAGTTGTCAAGGATTTCATTTCACTTGGATCCACAATCAATGTCCATGGAAGCAGCAGTCAGTAAATCAAATGACACATTTCATTGGGAAAATCTGCTGCAAAAGACCTCTTTAAAGTGTTGAAAAGCAAAGACGTCACCTTGAAGACTAAGATGTACCTCACCCAAGCCATGGTGTTTTCAATCACCTCACATGCATGGGAATGCTGAACAATGAATAAGGAAGATCAAAGAAGAATTGATGCCTTTGGATTATGGTGTTGGTGAAGAATATTGAATATACCATGGACTGAGAGAAAAAAATAAAATAAAAAATTTTATTTATTTATTTATTTATTTTCTCTCAGTCCACTGAGAGAAGAATGAACAAATATGTCTTGGAAGAAGTACAGCCAGAATGCTCCTTAGAAGCAATGACGGTGAGACCATGTCTCACGTACTTTGGACATGTCATCAGAAGAGATCAGTCCCTAGAGAAGGACATCATGCTTGGTAAAGTAGAGGGTCAGCAAAAAAGAGGAAGACCCTCGACGAGATAGACTGACAGTGGCTGCAACAATGGGCTCAAGCATTACAATTGTGAGGATGGTGCAGGACTGGGCAGTGTTTCCTTCTGTTGTACATGGGGTCGCTGAGTCGGAACCGGCTCGATGGTACTCAATAAACAACAGCCATTGATCAAGAGTCCCCTTTGCTTTACGCTCTTTCAGGGATCGAGTCCATTGCTAAAAGCCGCAGAGCTAGCACTAAATGAAACCAATATTTGAACCTTGGTTTTCCTGACTCTGAAGCACATGTTTTCGTTATCCTGTTGCTTCTTCATATATTGGCCATTGAACACCCATAACCCACCAAATATGATGATATATGCTTTTTATATATTATGACTGATCCTCACCGTAGCCTTGCAAGACAGATATTAATCTCCCTATTTCCACATGAGAAAATTTAAAGATCTCAAATCCTTAGAGCTAAACCAAACGTTGTTGTGTGATTAGTTGCAGTCAAGTCAATTCTGACTCATGGTGACCCCATGTTTACAGAGTAGAGCAGCTCCACAGGGTTTTCAAGGTTGTGCACGTGAAGTGGGTGTATTGTTCAAGAATTGAAAACGGGTCTCCCACGTGGAAGACAGAGGACTGCACTTGGGGTCAGATGACCTATGTTCAAATGCTCCCCCAAGTTGTGAACCTACAGCATACGAACTATACATACCCCTGAGGTCAGATCATTTAACCACCCTGTATTTCAATTTTCTTTGCAGTAAATGTAGATAATAATGGCTACTTTACATGCATCACTGAGTGAATTAAATTCTTCGAAAATAGCTAGCACAAATGTTGGCTATACAGTAGTAGTATTCTATACTGTTAGTTTATTCATGGTCTAGGGATGGTAATGCGTGGCTTGCTTTTGCCCAGACATTGTGAGGAGGAGAACAGGACCTAGCAGGTATAAAAGTATTTCTGTATGATGCATAAATTGACACTATTGCTATTATTACTTTCCTGCTATTAGAAATACAAATTGTGTTCAGATTGGCATATTGGATCAGCATGAGAAATCTGTGAAAATAACAATAAATTAGATTCTTTTGTTTGTATCACAAGCTCTTCAGGTTTCAATAAGAAAGAAGGCCAACCAGAGCTCGTTTAGAAAACGAAAAGAGGTCTCTTTGACACTGGACATTTTTTGTATCAATGCCCTGTGACAGATTAGAATAAGGGGTGAAAATCCATGGGAGGTCTCCCAGATATTGGGCCTCGCATCTCAACTCAAGAATTTGCTTGATACCAAACATTTGGCATAGTTTGGGTATTCATGTGAATTGCCATAACTTATTATTTGGGCCTTGGCAACAGTACTCTAGAGAGATCAAATGTTTCCCCAACAGCTCCTCTTCCTGTTGACCGCGCCAAAGCCTTAGCAAATTGCTGTGGTCATGTATATAGATGTTTCCTGACCCTTGTCCTAATGTGGCTTCTGAATTATTTTCAATTTCAAATGAGAATCATTCTTTCTTTGAAGTGCTCAAGATACTGAAGAAAAAGTTTTGAAGAGTTTTAGTCAATTCAACTAAAAAAGCACCCATGACTACCAACCAGGTATAAAACCAAAACCAGTCGCCATCGAGTCCACTTCGGCTCATAAGGACTTCATGTGTCTCAGAGTAAAACTGTGTTCCATGGGGTTTTCAATGACTCTGAGGCACTGTTAAACTGTCCTTGGCCAAGATAAGTAAATAAACAAGTGATGTCTGTGGTGGCATTCAGCAGCCTCACAGAAAAAAGTCCATAAAAATTAACACTTTCCTATGTGGCAATTACCTTCTCCCACCAGCCCATAAAAGCCCATCTAATGTATAATATGTTCATGTTCCAAATGATGGACTTACAAAGAAATTTTCTGCAGAAGTCAAGGTTTGCCTGTAATGAGGAGAGTTTTAAAGTACCTTCCCTCTCTCCTCCAATAGCTCAGCAGATCAGTCTCTGGTTCCAGAAACTTCTTTCTGGTTCTGCCAATCTAGCACAGTGTGTTCCTGAAGCACGGTACAAGCAAAAGATCTGATTTTCAGAAGTACATGGACAACTGTTTTCTATTTTGACAGTTATGTACATTTTAGATGCGTATTTAAAAATTATTATTAGTAAATTAATTCAATTTTATCTTAGACATTATTACTTAAAATTAGAATAAGTACTTGCATTTTTAAAAAGAGTCTATTTAAGGAAAAAGGTTGAGTAAGTAATATGAATGGCACAGGTGTAGAAAAAAATCACAAGGGTGATATAAATGACTAAAGTTTGGGAACCACTGAACTGATTTCAGCAGTTTGAATCCACCAGCCACTCCTTGGAAACCCTACGGGGCAGTTCTTCTCTTGCCCTTCAGGGTCGCTGTGAGTTGGAACCAACTCAGTGGCACCTAACAACAACCACCACAAAACAACATTTGCTTCAGCTTTAAGGATTTGAGATTTTTGAATTTTCTCATACGGAAATAGACGGCAATGGGGTTTTGTCAAAACTTAGCATAATGCTGGCTTCTCTCGAGTGGTCTTTTTGGCGGTGATACAAGTGGAAGTACTGACTCGTATAGTAATTATATAGGTCAGATTTCTAAAACCATCTTGATCTCAAATATTCTGTATATTGTCTCCATAAATCACTTAAGTCTGAAAGAAAGTTCAGCATCTAAACTAGTTATGAGACAATGTCTGAGACGGACATGCCAAACAGCATGTGAAACCTTGCAGATGGTGTGCTGAATTTTAGCGTAGACATGTCCCTATGAAGTCTTAATATGTTCGCTGAGGAGGGCTGGAATTCTGGCTCATTCCAGCTGTGCATGTGGCTAAGCTTCACCTGCTCCTTCTTGGAATTTTCTAATCTGTTTACCTTTCCCAGAAAATGAAGCAATTTTAATGAATATATTATTCAAATTAAGGCCATTTTTCTACCTTATTAAAAAAGCAAATTCTGGCCATATATTAAAATCCCATTGGTCCAGTTTCAGTATCTCTCTGCTTCACTGCTTTGAAGCCACATAAGATCTTTAATCCTACGCAGAAACCACCTGAAAGTTCAGGGGAGCCGAAGTTCCTCAGGAGTAACCCTTAACCAATAGGAGATAAAAGCCCCAAGCTCCCTGTTTTGCCATGGGACCCTTCCGGGGTGTGTTCTAAATGCTTCATCAGAGGAGCCTCTAGGGGATTGTGCCCCAGTCACACACAGGGGTGATCATTTCTTTAATGCATCTTTCATTAGACTTTCTTCCTACCTTGGGTCACTTTCTCTACTTTCCTCATTTTACTCCCAAGTAAACCCTGGCTTCCAAGTCCAGGCCTCCTTTGGAGGATGGGGGAGCCCAAAGTAAAATAAATGCCTTCCACAACATTCCCTACTCCCATACGTAGCTCTATTTTTTTCCATATCACTCATCAACTACCTTCCTACTTACAATGCAATTTATTTATCTATTGTTTGTTGAAAAAAAGAAGACAGAAGGAGAATTGATACATTTGAATTGTGGTGTTGGTGAAAAATACTGAATATACCATGAGCTGCCTTGCCAGAAGAATGAACAGATTAACCTTAGAAAAAACACAACGAAAATGTTCTTTAGAAGCAAGTAAGAGGCTTTCATCTTGCTTACTTTGGCTACCTCATCAGAAAAGACAAATCACTAGAGAAGAATATCATGTTTGGTAAAGCAGAGGGTCAGTGAAATGGGGAAAATCCTCAATGAGATAAATTGACACAACAGCCTCGACAGTAGGCTCAAATGTATCAAAGATCTTAGAAATGGTACAGGACTAGGCAACATTTAGTTCTGTTATTCATAAGTTCATCTTGAGTTGAAGCCAACTTGATGGCAACAACTATATTGTCATTCTACTGCACTAGAATATAAACTGCACAAGTACAGGGAATTTTGTCTGTTTTGATCATTGATTTATCCTCAGCACTTAGGATCCTTCCTGGCACATAGTAAGCACTCAATAAATACTTGTTGAACATTAAACTATCTTGTCCACTATTAAAGAGCAAGGACGATATCTTCTAATAAATATTAGACAACCCTCAATTTAGCTCTTAGATCTACCACTTATTAGCTGGGTGAGCTTGAGCAAATTAACCTCTCTGAAACTCAGTTTCTTTACTGGTAAATGGGGACAATGATGTTTGCCTTGCCATAAATCAGAAATGCAGAGAAAGCATCTAGGGCAACTCTGGCCCCACAAGGCAAGTTCCCTTCTCTGCTCTCAACCTATTCCCCTTGATCAATGAATGGTGATTTAAGCCAGCTGAATCCATGACTCAGCATCTCCTCCCTCTGTGAATCTGTGACTATGGAAAGATTCCTCTGAAGCACCTCTTTACGCCCAGTGGGAGGTCAGGAAGCCAGCCTTCTTTCAGTCCCCCAGTGAAATGTCAATTAGAAGGACATAACCAGCAGGAAGAGCTACTGGAGAAAACCACACACTTGTTCCAAAACAAAGATCACTCTGCATGTCATAAAAGCTCAGAAATGTCTTCCAGATGTTGCACACTGGGCCTGCACAGATGTTTCCGATGTCAAACCATAAATGTTGGAAACATAAAACATTTGTGTCCCACAGATGTGGAGATTTAATTATACAATGAATGTGATAAATCTTTGGGTAATAAAAGAAGACCACAAACTGGCCACACGACATTTTTTTTAATCTGATTTTTTTCCACGTTTAGTTCTACTGGGATACTCCAAAAAACCAAAACCAAATGAAATCTGTTGCCATTAAGTTGATTTTGACTCAGAGAAACCCTACAGGACAGAGTAGAATTGCCTCATAGGGTTTCCAAAGCTATAATCTTTACAGAAGCAGACTGCCACATCTTTCTCCCGAGGAGCAGCTGCTAGGTAGGTTCAAACCACTGACCTTTCAGTTAGCAGCCAAGCACTTAACCGCTGCACCACCAGGGCTCCTTAGAATACTCCAAGGTTATGTACAATGATGGTCTTAGTTGAACCCTCTGGGAATTCCAGAACACTTAATTGTGCTCATGAGGAACCTGTACATACACCCAAGAAGCAGTTGTTCGAAAAGTAAAAGGGGATAAGTTTCTGTGTGTTTTTAAATCAGAAAAGGTGTGCAGCAAGGTTGTATTCTTTCACCTTACTTATTCAGTCTGTATGCTAGGCAAATAATTCGAGAAGCTGGACTATATGAAGAACCATGTGACATCAGGATTGAAGGAAAACTAATTAAGAACCTGCAATATGCAGATAACACAAGCTTGCTTGTTGAAAGTGAAGAGGACTTGAAGTATTTACAGATGAAGATCAAAGACTACATATGGATTACACCTCAACATGAAGAATACAAAATCCTCAGAGCTGGACTAATAAGCAACATCATGATAAATGGAGAATATATTGAAATTGTCAAGAATCTCATTTTATTTGGATCCGCAATCAATGCCCAAGGCAACAGCAGTCAAGAAATCAAACATCATATTGCAATGGGCAAATCTGCTCCACGGATGTCACTTTGAGGACTAAGGTGTGCTTGATCCAAGGCATGGTATTTTCAAAAGCCACATATGCATGCAAAAGCTGGACAATGAATATGGAAGACTGAAGAAGAAATGATACATTCGAATTATGGTGCTGGTGAACAATACTGAATATACCATGGACTGCCAGCAGAATGAACAAATCTGTCTTGGAAGAAGCACAGCCAGGATGCTCCTTAGAAGCAAGGGTGGTGAGACTTTGTCTCACTTACTCTAGACATGTTATCAGGAGGGATCAGTCCTTGGAGAAGACTGCTTGGTAGTCTTGGTAAAGAACAGGGTCAGCAAAAAAGAAGAAGACCTTCAACAAGATGGACTGACACAGTGGCTGCAACAATGGGCTCAAACATAGCAATGATCGTGAGGATGGCTGAGGATCATGCAGCATTTTGTTCTGTTATGCATAAGGTTGCTATGAGTTGCAACCAACTTGAAGACACCTAACAACTGATGACATCCATCTCATCAAAAGTACAACAAACTAAACTCAAAGAAAATGGAAGGATGTAATTAGTTAAGATAAAGGTAGGAATCAATAAAATAGAAGTCAAAAGTACAATACAAAAATTACATTATGAAAACTTTACGCCAGTACATATTAAAATTTAGGTATGAGGGAAATTCCTAATAAAAACCTCAACCTATCAGTCAAAATATATTGCAAATCTGAACAGTTCTACAACTTTTAAAGAAATTGAGTCTTTATTTAAAAATTTTCCATCACACACCCGGAGCGAAGGAGAATGAAGAACACCAAAGACACAAGGTAATTATGAGCCCAAGAGACAGAAAGGGCCACATGAACCAGGGACTACATCAGCCTGAGACCAGAAGAACTAGATGGTGCCTGGCTACAACCGATGAGTGCCCTGACAGGGAACACAACAGAGAACCCCTGAGTGAGCAGGAGAGCAGTGGGATGCAGACCACAAATTCTTGTAAAAAGACCAGACTTAATGGTCTGACTGAGGCTAGAAGGACGCCAGAGGTCATGGTCCCCAGACCTTCTGTTAGCCCAGGACATGAACCATTCCCAAAGCCAGCTCTTCAGATAGGGATTGGACTGGATTATGGGATAGAAAATGATACTGGTGAAGAGTGAGCTTCTTGGATCAAGTAGACACATGAGACTATGTTGGCATCTCCTGTCTGGAGGGCAGATGAGAGGGCAGAGGGGGTCAGAAGCTGGCCAAATGGACATGAAAATACAGTGTGGAGGGAGGGAAGGAGTGTGATGTCTCGTTAGGGGGAGAGCAATTAGGAGTATATAGCAAGGTCTATTTAAACTTTTGTATGAGAGACTGACTCGATTTGTAAACTTTCACTTAAAGCACAATAAAAATTTTTTAAAAAAACTTCCATCACATAAAATTTCAGACCCAGATAGGTTTGTATTTAATACTTTCAAATATATAAGATGAAATAACACCAATCTTAAAAACACTTTCAAAGAATTTTAAAGTGTGAAATTTCATAATTTATTTTATAAGACCAATATAACCTTGATGCTGATGAAGACAATATCACAACAGAAATATACAGATCAATATCTTTCATGAACATAGATGCAATATCTCAGAGAAAATATTAGGAAGAAAATAAACCATGATACAGAAGAAGAATAATACATTATGACCAAATTGGTTTTATTTCAGAAATTCAAGGTTGGTTTAACATTCAAAAATTAATGGATGTAACTCACATCAGTAGCAAAATAAAAGAGAAAATGCTGCGATAATCTCAATAGATAAAGAAAAATCATTAGCAGAGCCAATATGGTGGTATAGACAGAAGCACCATGCTGTTCCCTCTGCAGCAAAGACCAAAAACACTAAGCAAAACAGATACAAACATCAATCCTGGAACCCTAAGCATCAAATAAAGGGATAAAGAACTACATCAAACACTGAATGAAAGGAGAAACTGACAGAAAACAAGGAGAGCTACGGAGTGGAAGTTACCTGCCAGCTAACATGGCACAGATTCACCAACTTGGAGCATAGCCACCAATGACCTCAGATAGGGAGTACAGGATGGCAACTTCCCAATACCAGAGACAGAACCCAGTAACCAGAGATGCATGCTTTCCCACCCCAACCCTTCTGCCCTGTATGCTACCTCTGCCGCTTTCCAATGGGCCATGGTCACCTGCTGGAGAGACACTGGCTCACTGCCACCCCAGGTCTCCCCTACCCTCAACAGTTGGCTCCCTCAGCACCATAATTTGTTTGTTAGTTTCTTCTCTCTCTTTCCCTTCCTTTCTTTCCTTTCTCCTACCCACCTAGCCCAGCTCCTTCCTGATGGTCCATGTCACACCATTTGACTAGAGAGCCATTAGCACACGGCCTCCACATATCACATCCTTTCCTTTCCTTCCTGCCTTTCTGTACTGCACACTAAGTGCCATGCCCCCAAGTGACACCTGTGTAGACCTGTGGGTGCCCAGACCCTGCCCCATCCTGCCCCTTGCCTTGCCTTGCTGAGCGCTATGTCCCTGAGCAGCACCATCACAGACCTCTGGGCCCCCAGGCCCCACCCCATTCTGCCCCCCTGACCTGCTCTGCTGAGCACAGCATCCCAGATCAGCACGGGCACGGACTCCCAGCCCCTTCCAGCACCACTCCCTGGCTCCACCCTGCTGAACACTGCACCCTTGAGCAGCCCAGGTGTGGACCCGCAGATTCCACTCAGCACCACCCCCCATTCACCCCGCCAAGTGCTGTGCCCCCAAGCTGCACTGGAGTGGAGCTCCGGACACCTGGAACCCACCCCATGCCACCCCTGACTTTGTCCCACCAAGCACTACACCCCTGAGTGGCACCGGCATGGACCACTGGACCCCACCTGCGTCACCAGGCCCAGCCCTGCCAAGCCCCATGACCCTGAACAGCACCAGCACAGACACTCAGGCCCCACTCCGCTCCATCCCCCAGCCCCATTCCATTGAGCTCCATGCTCCCAAGTGGGACTGATGTGGAGCTCTGAACTCCTAGACCCTGCCCAGGTTGAAAAAAAAAAATGTATCAAGCAAACAGCAAACAAAAAAAGCAGGAGAGCCAATACTAATCTCAGATAAAATAGATTTTAAGACAAAATCTACCATAAAAGACAAGGAAGAGCATTACACAATGATTAAAGGGACAATTTACCATGAGGACATAACCATAATAAATATCTATGCACCAAAAGACAGAGCTACAAAATACATGAAACAAACTAACATCAATGAAAAGAGAAATTGACAATTCCACAATAATAGTAGGAGACTTTAACACACTACTCTTGGTAAAGGACAGAACATCTAGACAGAAACTCAACAAAGATACAGAAGATCTAAAGGCCACAATCATCCAACTTGATCTCAAAGACATGTATAGAACACTGCACCCAACAGCAAAGTATACGTTCTTTTCCAATGCACATGGAACATTCTCCAGAATAGACCACATCTTAGGCCAAAAAGCAACCTTCAACAAAATCCAAAAATATGATTCTTCTCTGATCGCAACACTATCAAAGTAGAAATTTATAACAGGAAGAGCAAGGAAAAAAAAAAACAAAAAACTTACCAAACTGAACAGAAGGGAACTTTCTTAATCTGATAGTGTGTGCCTTCCAAAACTTACCACAAACTTAATGGTGACATACTGAAAGCTTTCGTCCAAAAAAAAAAAAAAAAAAACCAAGCCCGTCACCATTGAGTCAATTCCGATTCATAGCAACCCTACAGGACAGAGTAGAAGTGACCCATACTGTTTCCAAAGAGCGCCTGGTAGATTCCAACTACTGACCTTTTGGTTAGCAGCCACAGCTCTTAACTACTATGCCACCAGGGTTTCCAGCTTTCCTCCAGAGGTCCAAAATAAGACAAGCAAAGCTTGTCAATATTGTACTGGAGACCATTCGGTTCAATTAAGCAAGAAAAAGAAAAGGCATTAAGTTTGTAAAGGAAGAGAAAAAATATTCACAGACAACATAGTTTTATACTTACAAAATCCTAAGGAATCCACAGCTAAACTACAAGAATTAAGAACTGAATTCAACAAGTTGCTGGATACAAGGTTAATAGTAAAAATCAAATACATTTCTGTTTATTAGGAACAAAAATTAGGAAATTATTTTAAATGAAATAATTCAGTATAGCATCAAAAAAAAGTAGAAATCAAATACCTAGAAACAAAGTTTAGAGAAACTGTGCAAGACCTCTACATAAAAACTACCAAGTATTGAATCCTAAGTAAATCTAAGTAAATGATGGAATATACCACATTCAAGATTAGAAGACTCGAATGTAAAGATGTCAATTCTCCCAAATCAATGTATAGATTTATTTCAGTCTCAACCAAAATTCCAATAAGTTTTTGCAGAAAATTATTAACATATTTTAAAATCCATGTGGAAGTATAAAAAGTCAAATGTAGCCAAGACAATTATGAAGAAGAATAAAGTTGAATGAATAACATTACTAGATATCAAAATTGATTTTAAATGCTACAGCATTGGTGGTTCAGTGGTAGAATTCTTGCCTTCCATGCAGGAGACATGGGTTTCCTTCCAGGCCAGGGTACCTCATGCATAGCCACCACCCATCCGTCAGGGAAGGCTTGCTTGCTGCTCTGCTGCTGAACAAGTTTCAGCAGAGCTTCCAGACTAAGACATACTAGGAAGACAGCCTTGGTGATCTGCTTATGAAAAGCAGCCAATGAAAACTCTATGGATCATAACCGTCCAATCCCAACCCATCATGGGTATGGCACAACAGTAGCATTTAGTTCCGTTGTGCATGGGGCTGCCATGGGTTGGGCGTCAACTCGACAACAGCTAACAACAACAACAATAATAAAATAGTGAGATATTGGAACAAGGACAAAAAAATTGAATAATGGCACAAGATAAAGGATCCAGAAAGAGATCCATGCATACATAAGCACGATTTGTGGGACCAAGGTGGCACTAAAGAGCAATAGGAAAAGGACCATCTCTTCTATGAAATGGTGCTGAGTCAAATGGATGGCAACATGAAAATACTGACTCCTTCACATCCTACAACACAATTCCCGGTGCATTTTATATCTAACACTGAAAGATAAAATCATAAAGCTTCTAGAAGAATATTTTCGTGGCTTTCAAACAGGCAATAGTTTCTTAATCAGTACATAAAAAGCACTAACCACAGGGACAAGAAACCTGGATGAATGGACACAGGGAAGTCACGGTGTAAAGGGAAAGGGGGAGAGTGAATTGCGGAATTACAACCAATGTCACAAAACAATTTGAGTATAAATTTTTGAATGAGAAACCAATTTGCGCTGTAAACTTTCACCTAATACACAATTAAAAAAAAAAAGAACCATAAAGGAACAGATTAATGTATTGGTTGTGATTAATTTAAAAACATCTAATCGACTCGACGGCAGTGGGTTTTGTGGGTTTATTCACTTAAAGATATTAAGAAATTAAAAGCAAGCCATACATAGGGAGAAAATATTCACAATATACCTCTCTTACAAGCATGTATCAGCCTCAGAATAGTTAAAGAATGTCTACAAAAAAAAACATATGAAGAAATGAGTACTTTACAAAAGTCTTGGGGAAAAAAACTGAACAGGCACTTTACCAAAATAAAAGGATAGCCAGACAGATAATAAACACGAAAACAAGTACAAACTCATTAGTCACTATAGAAACACAAACTAAAACCACAACGCAATGGTATTGCTTACCTATCAAAAACCGAAAAAAAAACCTGTTGCCATCGAGTCAATTCGGACTCGTAGTGACACTGTAAGGACAGAGTAGAACTGTCCCGTACAGTTTCCAAGGCTGTAATCTTTACAGAAGCAGGCTGCCATATCTTTCTCCTGTGGAGCAGCTGGGGGATTCAATCATCAACCTTTTGGTTAGCAGCCAAGTGCTTAACCACTGTGCCATTATGGCTCCTTGCTTAGAAAAACAGATACTATCAACAGTTGGCACAGATGTGGAGCAATTAGAACCCTCATATATTGCTGGTAGGGACTGTAAATTGTCATACTGATTTATAGAACACTCGGCAGTATGTAATAAAGCCGACTGTGTAAATGCTGTATTCCGAGGTATGTATACAACAAAAAAATGCCTGTACGTGTGACAGACTCTACTCTAGAATAACCCCCCATGCCTCCACCTCCTAGTATTCACTCCTTGCATAGTCTCCTCCCCTTGAGAGTGGGCATGACCTATGTTTTGCTTCAAACTAATAGCATATGGCAAAGATGACAGGATGCATGTCATTTAAGGTGCATGATACATAAATAAGATTGTAGTGTCCATCTTGCTGGAGTATCTCTCGCCCTTACTGGCTCTGAGAAAGCACGTAGCCATGTTAATTGGCCCCATGTGTCAAGGAACTACAGGTAGCCTGTAGGGGCTGAGGATGACCTCTGGCTAACAGCCAAATAGAAACTGAAGCCCTTCATCCTACAACTGCAAGGAACTGAATGCTTCCAATAATCTCAGTTTGCTGACAAGCAAATCACTGCTCAATTGAACCTCAGGTGAAATCATAGCCCAGGCAACACTTTGATTATAGCTTGTGAGAACCTAAGCAGAAGACCCAGCTGAGCCCTGCCCAGACTCTTGACCCACAAAAAGTGAGAGATATAAATGTGTGGGAATTTGTGTGTGGGGAGGTGAAAACATACACAACAAAACATTCACCAATTCAACCATTTCTATGTGCATAGCTCCTTGGCATTGATTACAGTCTTCACATTCTGCAACCATTATAGCTATTTTTTTCCAAATTATTCCACCACCATGAACATAAACTCAATGTTCCCTAAGCAAGAACTCTCCCTTGCCCTCTCCTTCCCACGCCTGGTAACCACTAATAATCTTTGGTTTCTATATATATTCTTTTTCATGTAAGTGAGATCATACAGAATTTGTCCTTTTGCAACTGACTTATCTCATGCAGCATAATGTCTTCAGGTTTCATCCATGTTGTGGCATGGATCAAGACTTTCTCTTTATGGCTGAGTGATATTCCATTGTATGCATATACCACATGTTGTTTATCCATTCATCTGTTGATGGATATTTCAGTCGTTTCCACCATTTGGCTACTGTGAAAAGTGCTGCTAAGAACAAAATGTGTATTGTGTTAAGCCATTAATATTGTGTTTTTTTTTTTTTTTTTTTTGTTATCCAGCAATTGATAGCTGATGCAATACGTGTACCAAAAAGACATGCACAAGGATGCAGTATTATTTGACCTTCAAAGCTATATACACATATTAGCTTTATTTTTAAAAAGATAAATGCATACAAATAATAACATAATTAAGTTTCTTTGAGGCATATTGTGGAAAAATTATGTCAGGAACACCTGTCATGTATATGCATCTATGTGACTCTAAGTATATACATTCATGTATATAACAAAGCACACAGGGGGCACAGATAGAGATACTTCTTAGACATAACCAAACACTTGCGTGACTGGATTTCTGGGATTGAAGGATCAGGACCATAGTCTAGTGGGACACTTCAGTCAATTGGCACAATACAGTTGATAAAGTTATGTTCCACATCCTAGTTTGGTGAGTAGCACCTGATGTCTTAAAAGCGTGTAAGTGGCCATCTAAGGTACAACTATTGGTCTCTACTCGTGTGGAATGAAAGAGAAAGAAGGAAACCAAAGACTCAAAGAAGAACATAATCCACAGGACAAATAATCTACGCAAACCACAACCTTATCTACCCTGAGACCAGAAGAACTAGATGGTGCCTAGCTACCACTACCAACTGTTCTAATCAGGGCCACAATAGATGGATCCTGACATAATTGGAGAAAAATGTGGGACAGAATCTCAAATTCCTACTGTGTTGGTTAAGATTGGAGAACTCCTCAAGACCACTGCCATGAGATACTCTTCAAACCTTGAACTGAAACTAACCCCTGAGGTCACCTTATGGCTAAATAACAAATTGGCTCAAAAAATAATGGGTATCAAGTATAAGTAGAATAATCCTTTAAAAAAATCACATATATAAGACCAAACAGTCAACAATTGCTTTAAAATAAAGACAAGAGACTTCTCACCAGAGGCAGAGCCAAGATGGCAGAATATACAGATGTTTCCGGCAAGACCTCTTTACAACAAAGACCAGAAAAAACAAGTGAAACGAGTATATTTACAACAAGATAGGACCCCTGAGCTTCAAAGACAAGCATAGAAAGCGAACTGAGGGGCAGGGGGAGGAGAGATGGTTCAGAAGCGGAAAGGAGTTACCGGACCTGAATCATGGGGAGCCCTCAGGCACCATTCCCAGAGCGGGGGCTGGTACTAGCATTCGGCCGCAGTTTCCTCAGGGAGAAGCAGCCAGCCACAGAGCCTACTCACACCTCCAGAACCTGAGAAGAATGGAACCCTCAGCAAAAGCTAAATACTTGTGTATATTTTACTGTACCCTACCCCCCCACCCCCAAGCTGGTTTCAGCAGCTGAATTCCCTGGGCCTGAGATAGGCCCTGTTGAGCACCTAGAGCCATCCTCTCCGCCTTTGAGAAGGAAAAAATTTGCAATTGGGGGAAAAGATAATTTGCCAGCTCCACTAACTGGGGGAGCTCAGGACAGAAGCAGCTCCTGTACAGGCATGAACAGTCTGTGGACTTTGAGCACCTTTCCCTTCTGCATGGACCTGTGTGGGCGTTTATCAGGAGAATAGGCAATTGTTGGCAGGCTCCAACCGTTTCAGCTGTGTGGTGGAGAGGTGGGTGTTTGATGTTTGACATTGCTTTGCCTATTACGCAGCGTTCTCACCTAAACACATCAGAGGCCTAAGGACTGATAGCTCCACTCAGGACCCCTGTGACAGGGGTCCAAGGATAACTGGCACCTCACATTCCTTACAACCAAAAACTTTGGGTGCCCATGGTCCGTCTGCAGAACCCCCCCACCTGCATGCTCTAGGGAACAGGGGCATGCTTTCCTCAGAGACACTCGGGGGTTGGTTCTCAGACCCTGCCTTGTTCAGAGTGTGACCCCAGCTGCAATCAGATACCAGTACACACACCAATCACCCCTGCCCCTCTAAGACTATAGGGCAGAGCCTGTACCACACACTTGATGATCTGCTACCTGGACACCTGAGCTGAATTCATACAAGAAAAGTGAATGGACTGCTAGACCGATATACCTGATAACAGCTCTAGCCATCTGGGTACAGGACGTCAGAGCTCCAAAGGTGAAAATAATCAAGCTAGCTCACTCAAGCAATCCATTTGGGTATATCAAAACAAAACAAGAACATACGACACAGTAAGCAAGCATAAACTAATACAATAACTTATAGATGGCTTGGAGACAACAGTCAATATCAAGTCAGAAGAAGAAACAAACCATGATCACCTCAACAAGCTCTCAAAAAAAGAATTCAGGGATCTTCTAGATGAAAGTGCATTCCTGGAAGTACCAGAGCCAGGATACAAAAGATTAATATACAGAACCCTTCAAGACATCAGAAAGGAAATGAGGCAATACACAGAACAAGCCAAGGAACACACAGATAAAGCAATTGAAGAAATTAAAAAGATTATTCCGGAGCATAATGAATAATTTAATAAGCTAAAAAAATCCATAGACAGACAGCAATCAGAAATTCAGAAGATTAACAATAAAATTTCAGAAGTAGACAACTCAATAAAAAGTCAGAGGACCAGAATTGAGCAGTTAGAAGCCAGAATTTCTGAACTTGAAGATAAATCACTTGGCACTGACATATTTGAAGAAAAATCAGATAAAAGAATTTAAAAAAATGAAGAAACCTTAAGAATCACGTGGGACTCTATCAAGAGAAATAACTTACGAGTGCTTGGAGTATCAGAACAGGGAGGGATAACAGAAAATACAGAGAGAATTGTTGAAGATTTGTTGGCAGAAAACTTCCCTGATATCATGAAAGATGAGAAGATATCTATCCAAGATGCTCATCGAACTCCACATAAGGTAGATGTTAAAAAAGTCACCAAGACATATTATAATCAAACTTGCCGAAACCAAAGATAAAGAGAGAATTTTAAGAGCAACAAGGCATACACGAAAAGTCACCTACAAAGGAGAGATAATAAGAATAAGCTCGGACTACTCGGCAGAAACCATACAGGCAAGAAGGCAGTGGGATGACTTATTTAAAAAATTAAAGGAAAAAAATTGCCAGCCAAGAATCACATATCCAGCAAAACTGTCTCTTAAATATGAAGGTGAAATTAGAACATTTCCAGATAAACAGAAGTTTAGGGAATTCGTAAAAAACAAAACAAGGGAGGCGGGGACAAGATGGCTGACTAGGTAGATGCTGTCTCAAATCCCTCTTGCGACAAAGACTCGGAAAAACAAGTGAATCGATCACATACATGACAATCTACGAACCCTGACCAACAAACACAGATTTAAAGAGTTGACCTGAGCGACAGAGACTGAGAACGAACAACCACGGGGAAGCAGCGACTGTTTTCGGAGCCTGGAGCCAGCGTCCCAGTCAGGAAACCTTGGCGTCAGGCTTTGGACTGGGCGCAGGGGAGCTGAGCACGGCATCCTGAGACAGCGCAAACAGGGGACGCAGCCCTAGCCCTCTGAACTGACCTCGGGGGAAGCCCAGCCAGTGCCCGCAGGCAGCGCAGCAACGCAGCTGACAGGAGGAGAAGTCACTGGGAGGTAGCGACTGGTTTTGGAGCCAGAAGTGCAGCATCCAAGCCGGGGAACCTTCCCGCTGGGCTTCGGACTGGGAGCGGAGGAACTAACCGCCGCTTCTGAGATAGCGCAAGCACGGGACATGGGCCTGACCCTCGGGGGCAATCTCTACCCAGCCAGCACACACAGTCGACGACACGCCCCTCGGGAAACTCAGATAAAAAAGTCATCCCAAGCAAGATAAGTAACTTTGTCTATATTCCAGGGTGCTACTCTCTCCTATTTATCTGAACCCTCCCCTCCCCGTCCCAGGCGGATTCATTAACATTGGAATTTCCTGAGCCAGAGAGTAAACTGCTCTGTGGTTTTTCTTTCTTTCCTTTTTTTTTTTTTTTTGTCTTTTCCTAACCCATTCTCCTGGCCTGAGAGAAGCAACTACAAAAAACCCAGGGACCAAAAATCCTTCCCTAATTGGACTAAAAACACAGAACCAGCTCCAGCCAAGCATATGTGATCCACAGTCTCCGGCTTTCATCCCTATAGGGAACAAGGTGGCTATTATAATGCAAAGGCATTTCTGATAGGGATCTGACTGCAATTGTTTTAGCGGATTTTCTGGAAAGACAAGTTTCCCAGGTCTGATATCTCTGCTTATTCCACAGAGCCCTAACTGACCCACAACAGGGAACTGAGGGCTGAAGCTCCCCCCAGACCACCTAGCCTCCTGCCTTAGGGGTCTAAGGAGGGTGACACCTACCAATCTCTAGAGGTACTTGCATCGGGCACCTAAGGTACAGCTGCAGAGCCCACCCACCAAGGTGCTTTAGGAATAGAGACACACCTACCTCACTGACACTTGGGGGAAGTCTGTCAGCATCTTGCGCCCCCTGGAGTGTGAACCCCAGCTGCTACTAGAATCTGGTGCACACAACTATCACCACTACTTCTCTAGGTGGATAGGTGACAGTCTGCACCACACACTTGATGACCCAAAATTAGATTCTACTCAAGAATTGTGAATGGACTCAGGCTTATATATCTGGTAACAGCCCAAACCAGCTGGTAATAGGACATAAGTGAGTCAAGGGCTACAACAATCAAGACAGCGCAATCTACTAGCCCATCTACGTATATTGAAAGAAAACAAAACAAGATAAGACTCAGCGAGCAAATATAGAATAAATCACTACAATATCTTAGTGATAGCTCAGAGACAGCAGTCGATATCAAACCACATAAAGAAGCAGACCATGATTGCTTCTACAACTCCCCAAACTAAAGAATCAAAATCTTTCCCAAATGAAGATACAATCCTGGACTTGCCAGATGCAGAATATAAAAAACTAATTTACAGAATGCTTCGAGACATCAGGGATGACCTCAGAAATGAAATAAGGCAATCTACAGAAAAATCCAAGGAACACACTGATAAAACAGTTGAAGAACTCAAAAAGATTATTCAAGAACATAGTGGAAAAATTAAGAAGTTGCAAGAATCCATAGAGAGACAGCATTCAGAAATCCAAAAGATTAACAATAAAATTACAGAATTAGACAATACAATAGGAAGTCAGAGGAGCAGACTCAAGCAATTAGAATGCAGAGTGGGAAATCTGGACGACCAGGGAATTAACACCAATATAGCTGAAAAAAAATCAGATAAAAGAATTTAAAAAAAATGAAGAAACCCTAAGAATCATGTGGGACTCTATCAAGAAGAATAACTTGCGTGTGATTGGAGTCCCAGAACAGGGAGGGATAATAGAAAACACAGAGAGAATAGTTGAAGATCTGTTCGCAGAAAACTTCCCTGACATCATGAAAGACGAAAGGATATCTATCCAAGATGCTCATCGAACCCCATTTAAGATTGATCCAAAAAGAAAATCACCAAGACATATTATCATCAAACTTACCAAAAAAAAGGTAAAGAGAAAATTTTAAAAGCAGCCAGGGATAAAAGAAAGGTGTCCTTCAAGGGAGAATCAATAAGTTCAGACTACTCAGCAGAAACCATGTAGGCAAGAAGGCAATCGGAGGACATATACGGAGCACTGAAGGAGAAAAACTGCCAGCCAAGGATCATATATCCAGCAAAACTCTCTCGCAAATATGAAGGCGAAATTAAGACATTTACAGATAAACACAAGCTTAGAGAATTTGCAAAAAACAAACCAAAGCTATAAGAAATACTAAAGGAAATTGTTTGGTCAGAAAACCAATAATATCAGATACCAGCACAACACAAGGTCACAGAACAGAGCATCCTGATATCAACTCAAATAGGGAAATCACAAAAACAAATTAAGATTAATTTAAAAAAAAAGAAAACGCTCAAAACAGGGAATCATTGAAGTCAATATGTAAAAGATCACAATAATCAAAAAGAGGCACTAAATACACGTGGCACAGAACTGCCATATGGAGAGGGATACAAGGCGATATAGGACAATACACGTTAGGTTTTTACTTAGAAAAATAGGGGTAAATATTAAGGTAACCAAAAAGAGGTACAACAACTCCATAACTCAAAATAAAAACCAAGAAAAACGTAACAACTCAGGAAACATAAAGTCAAATACTATGAAAATGAGGAACACACAATTTACAAAGAAAAACATCTCAGCACAAAAAAGTAAGTGGAAAAACGAAATTGTCAACAACACACATAAAAAGGCATCAAAATGACAGCACTAAACACATACTTATCTGTAATTACGCTGAATGTAAATGGACTAAACACACCAATAAAGAGACAGAGAGTCTCAGACTGGATAAAGAAACATGATCCGTCTATATGCTGCCTACAAGAGACACACCTTAGACTTAGAGACACAAACAAACTAAAACTCAAAGGATGGAAAAAATATATCAAGCAAACAATAAGCAAAAAAGAGCAGGAGTAGCAATATTAATTTCTGACAAAATAGACTTTAAAGTTAAATACATCACAAAGGATAAAGAAGGACACTACATAATGATAAAAGGGACAATTGACCAGGAAAATATAACCATATTAAATATTTATGCACCAAATGACAGGGCCGCAAGATACATAAAACAAATTTTAACAGAATTGAAAAGTGAGATAGACACCTCCACAATTATAGTAGGAGACTTCAACACACCACTTTCGGAGAAGGACAGGACATCCAGTAAGAAGCTCAATAGAGACACGGAAGACCCAATTACTACAATCAACCAACTTCACCTCATTGACTTCTACAGAACTCTCCACCCAACTGCTGCAAAGTATACTTTTTTTTCTAGCGCACATGGAACATTCTCTAGAAGAGACCACATATTAGGTCATAAAACAAACCTGTGCAGAATCCAAAACATCAAACTATTACAAAGCATCTTCTCAGACCACAAGGCCATAAAAGTGGAAATCAATAACAGAAAAACTAGGGAAAAGAAATCAAATACTTGGAAACTGAACAATACCCTGCTCAAAAAAGACTTGGTTATAGAAGACAATAAGGAGGGAATAAAGAAATTCATAGAATGCAACGAGATTGAAAATATTTCTGATCAAAACCTCTGGTACACAGCAAAAGCAGTGCTCAGAGGTCAATTTATATTGATAAATGCACACATACAAAAAGAAGAAAGGGCCAAAAGCAGAGAACTGTCCCTACAACTTGAACAAATAGAAAGTGAGCAACAAAAGAATCCATCAGGCACCAGAAGAAAACAAATAATAAAAATTAGAGCTGAACTAAATGAATTAGAGAACAGAAAAACAATTGAAAGAATTAACAAAGCCAAAAGCTGGTTCTTTGAAAAAATTAACAAAATTGATAAACCATTGGCCAGACTGACTAAAGAAATACAGGAAAGGAAACAAACAACCCAAATAAGAAACGAGATGGGCCATATCACAACAGACCCAACTGAAATTAAAAGAATCATATCAGACTATTACAAAAAATTGTACTCTAACAAATTCGCAAACCTAGAAGAAATGGATGAATTCCTAGAAAAACACTACCCACCTAAACTAACACAATCAGAAGTAGAACAACTAAATAAACCCATAACAAAAAAAGAGATTTAAACGGTAATCAAAAAACTCCCAACAAAAAAAAGCCCTGGCCCGGATGGCTTTACTGCAGAGTTCTACCAAACTTTCAGAGAAGAGTTAACACCACTACTACTAAAGGTATTTCAAAGCATAGAAAATGACGGAATACTGCCTAACTCATTCTATGAAGCCACCATATCCCTGATACCAAAACCAGGTAAAGACATCACAGAAAAGAAAATTACAGACCTATATCCCTCATGAACATAGGTGCGAAAATCCTCAACAAAATTCTAGCCAATAGAATTCAACAACATATCAAAAAAAAAATCCACCACGACCAAGTGGGATTTATACCAGGTATGCAAGGCTGGTTTATGCAAGGCTGGTTTAATATTAGAAAAACCATTAATGTAATCCACCATATAAACAAAAAAAAAAGACAAAAACCACATGATCTTATCAATTGATGCAGAAAAGGCATTTGACAAAGTCCAACACCCATTCATGATAAAAACTCTCAGCAAAATAGGAATTGAAGGAAAATTCCTCTGCATAATAAAGGGCATCCATACAAAGCCAACAGCCAACATCACTCTAAATGGAGAGAGCCTGAAAGCATTTCCCTTGAGAACGGGAACCAGACAAGGATGCCCTTTATCACCACTCTTATTCAACATTGTGCTAGAGGTCCTAGCCAGGGCAATTAGGCTAGACAAAGAAATAAAGGGCATCCGGATTGGCAAGGAGGAAGTAAAATTATCTCTATTTGCAGATGACATGATCTTATACACAGAAAACCCTAACGAATCCTCCAGAAAACTACTGAAACTAATAGAAGAGTTTGGCAGAGTCTCAGGCTATAAGATAAACATACAAAAATCACTTGGATTGCTCTACATCAATGAAAAGAACATCGAAGAGGAAATCACCAAATCAATACCATTCACAATAGCCCCCAAGAAGATAAAATACTTAGGAATAAATCTAATCAAAGATGTAAAAGACCTATATAAGGAAAACTACAAAGTACTACTACAAGAAACTAAAAAGGACCTACTTAAGTGGAAAAATATACCTTGCTCATGGATAGGAAGACTTAACATAGTAAAAATGTCTATTCTACCAAAAGCCATCTATACATACAATGCACTCCCAATCCAAATTCCAATGACATTTTTTAATGCAATGGAGAAACAAATCACCAACTTCATGTGGAAGGGAAAGAAGCCTCGGATAAGTAAAGCATTACTGAAAAAGAAGAAGAAAGTGGGAGGCCTCACTCTACCTGATTTTAGAACCTATTATACAGCCACAGTAGTCAAAACAGCCTGGTACTGGTACAACAACAGGCACATAGACCAGTGGAACAGAATTGAGAACCCAGATATAAATCCATCCACGTATGAGCAGTTGATATTTGACAAAGGCCCAGTGTCAGTTAATTGGGGAAAAGATAGTCTTTTTAACAAATGGTGCTGGCATAACTGGATATCCATTTGCAAAAAAAATGAAACAAGACCCATACCTCACACCATGCACAAAAACTAACCCCAAGTGGATCAAAGACCTAAACATAAAGACTAAAACGATAAAGATCATGGAAGAAAAAATAGGGACAACCTTAGGAGCCCTAATACAAGGCATAAACAGAATACAAAACATTACCAAAAATGATGAAGAGAAACCAGATAACTGGGAGCTCCTAAAAATCATACACCTATGCTCATCTAAAGACTTCACCAAAAGAGTAAAAAGACCACCTACAGACTGGGAAAGAATTTTCAGCTACGACATCTCCGACCAGTGCCAGATCTCTAAAATCTATATGATTCTGTCAAAACTCAACCACAAAAAGACAAACAACCCAATCAAGAAGTGGGCAAAGGATATGAACACGCACTTCACTAAAGAAGATATTCAGGCAGCCAACAGATACATGAGAAAATGCTCTCGATCATTAGCCATTAGAGAAATGCAAATTAAAACTACGATGAGATTCCATCTCACTCCAACAAGGCTGACATTAATCCAAAAAACACAAAATAATAAATGTTGCAGAGGCTGCGGAGAGATTGGAACTCTCATACACTGCTGGTGGGAATGTAAAATGGTACAACCACTTTGGAAATCTATCTGGTGTTTTCTTAAAAAGTTAGAAATAGAACTACCATACAACCCAGAAATCCCACTCCTCGGAATATACCCTAGACAAATAAGAGCCTTCACACCAACAGATATATGCACACCCATGTTTATTGCAGCTCTGTTTACAATAGCAAAAAGCTGGACGCAACCAAGGTGTCCATCAATGGATGAATGGTTAAATAAATTGTGGTATATTCACACAATGGAATACTACGCATCGATAAAGAACAATGACGAATCTGTGAAACATTTCATAACATGGAGGAACCTGGAAGGCATTATGCTGAGCGAAATTAGTCAGAGGCAAAAGGACAAATATTGTTTAAGACCACTATTATAAGATCCTGAGAAATAGTATAAACTGAGAAGAACACATATTTTTGTGGTTACAAGGGGGGGAGGGAAGGAGGGTGGGAGAGGGTTATTTACTGATTAGTTAGTAGATAAGAACTACTTTAGGTGAAGGGAAGGACAATACTCAATACACGGAAGGTCAGCTCAACTGGACTGGACCAAAAGCAAAGAAGTTTCCGGGATAAAGTGAATGCTTCAAAGGTCAGCGGAGCAAGGGTGGGGGTTGGGGGACCATGGTTTAAGGGGACTTCTAAGTCAATTGGCAAAATAATTCTATTATGAAAACATTCTGCATCCCACTTTGAAATGTGGCGTCTGGGGTCTTAAATGCTAACAAGCGGCCATCTAAGATGCATCAATTGGTCTCAACCCACCTGGATCAAAGGAGAATGAAGAACACCAAGGTCACACGATAACTATGAGCCCAAGAGACAGAAAGGGCCACATGAACCAGAGACTTACATCATCCTGAGACCAGAAGAACTAGATGGTGCCCGGCCACAACAGATGACTGCCCTGACAGGGAGCACAACAGAGAACCCCTGAGGGAGCAGGAGATCAGTGGGAGGCAGACCCCAAATTCTCATAAAAAGACCAGACTTAATGGTCTGACTGAGACTAGAGGAATCCCGGCGGTCATGGTCCCCAAACCTTCTGTTGGCCCAGGACAGGAACCATTCCCGAAGACAACTCATCAGACATGGAAGGGACTGGACAATGGGTTGGAGAGAGATGCTGACGAAGAGTGAGCTACTGGTATCAGGTGGACACTTGAGACTGTGTTGGCATCTCCTGTCTGGAGGGGAGATAGGAAGATAGAGAGGGTTAGAAACTGTCAAAACGGTCACGAAAGGAGAGACTGGAAGGAGGGAGCGGGCTGACTCATGAGGGGGAGAGTAAGTGGGCGTATGGTGTAAGGTATATATAAGCTTACATGTGACAGACTGACTTGATTTGTAAACGTTCACTTAAAGCTCAATAAAAATTATTAAAAAAAAAAAAAAAGAAAATCAATAATAACAGGTAACAACCCAAGACTAGAAACTGGGCGGAGCAATCAGAAGTCAACCCAGACAGGGAAATCAAAAAAACAAAGATTAAAAAAAAAAAAACCTCAAAACAGGGTAACAGCGATGATACTATATAAAAGAAGACAACGTTAAAACAATAAAGAGGGACTAAAAAATGTACTCATAAATCTTCCATATGCAGAGGAAGATATGGTGATACAAAGAAGTAAAAGTTACAATTAAATTTAGAAAAATAGGGGTAAATAATAAGGTAACCACAAAACAGACAAACTATCATACCCATGAAAATAAAATACAAGAACAAAATAGAGACTCAGCAGAAACAAAATTAACAAAAAAGAATATGAGGAAAGGACAACATATAAAGATAATCTACTCAGCACTTTTTTTTTTTACTCAGCACGTAAAATTAAGTGGGAAAAAGAAACTCTCAACAGCACACAAAAAAAAGACATCAAAATGATAGCACTAAATTCGTACCTATCCACAATTACGCTAAATGTAAATGGCCTAAATGCACCAGTAGAGACAGAGAGTGGCAGAATGCATTAAAAAACAAGATCCGTCTATATACTGCCTACAAGAGACACACCTTAGACTTGGAAACACAAACTAAAACTCAAAGGATGGAAAAAAATATATCAAGCAAACAACAATCAAAAAAGAGCAGAGGTAGCAATATTAATTTCTGACAAAATAGACTTTAAAGTTAAATCCACCACAAAGGATGAGGAAGGACACTATATGATGATTAAAGGGACAATATACCAGAAGGATATAACCATATTAAATATTTATGCACCCAATGACAGGGCTGCAAGATACACGAAACACACTCTATCAGCATTGAAAAGTGAGACAGACAGCTCCACAACAATAGTAGGAGACTTCAACACACCACTTTCGGTGAAGGACAGGAAATTCAGAAAGAAGCTCAATATAGACGTGGAAGATCTAAATGCCAAAATCAACCAACTTCACCACATAGACATATACAGAACACTCCACCCAACAGCAACCAAGTATACTTTCTTTCTAGTGCACATGGAACATTTTCTAGAATAGACCACATATTAGGTTATAAAGCAAGCCTTAGCAGAATCCAAAACATTGAACTATTACGAAGCATCTTCTCTGACCATAAGGCCATAAAAGTGGAAATCAATAACAGGAAAAGCAGGGAAAAGAAATCAAACACTTGGAAACGGGACAATACGCTGCTCAAAAAAAAAAAAAAAAAAACGATTATAGAACACATTAAGGATGCAATAAAGAAATTCATAGAATCCAATGAGAATGAAAACACTTCTTATCAGAACCTTTCAGACACAGCGAAAGCAGTGCTCAGAGGTCAATTTATATCAATAACTGCAAACATCCAAAAAGAAAATAGAGCCAAAATCAAAGAATTATCCCTACAAATTGAACAAATAGAAAGAAAGCAACGAAAGAAACCCACAGGCACCAGAAGAAAACAAATAATAGTGGGTTTTGGGTTTGAGCAGAACTAAACGAAATAGAAAACAGAAGAACAATTGAAAGGATTAACAAGACCCAAAGCTGGTTCTTTGAAAAAATCAACAAATTAATAAACTATTGGCCAAACTGACAAAAGAAAAACAGAAGAGGAAGCAAATAACCCAAATAAGAAATGAGATGGGCAATATTTCAACACACCCAAATGAAATTAAAAGAATCATATCAGATTACTATGAAAAATTGTACTCTAACAAATTTGAAAACCCAAAAGAAATGGATGAATTCCTAGAAACACACTACCTACCTAAATTAACACAAATACAGGTAGAACAACTAAAAAAAAAAAGGGGGGGGACCCATAAATTAAAAAAACAGATTGAAAAGCTAACCAAAAAAATCACAACAAAAAAAAGCCCTGGCCCAGACAGCTTCACTGCAGAGTTCTACGAAACTCTCAAAGAGTTATCACCACTACTACTAAAGGTACTTCAGAGTTCAGAAAAGGACAGAACACTCCCAAACTCATTCTATGAAGCCAGCATATCCCTCATACCAAAACCAGGTAAAGACACCACACAAAAAAAGAAAATTACAGATCTATATCCCCCATGAACTTAGGTGCAACAATTCTCAACAAAATTCTAGCCAATAAAATTCAACATGATATCAAAAAAAAAAATTCACCATGACCAAGTGGGATTCATACCAGGTATGCAGGGATGGTTCAACATTCGAAAAACAATCAATGTAATCCATCACTTAAATAAAACAAAAGACAAGAATCACATGATTTTATCAATCAATGCAGAAAAGGTATTTGATAAAGTTCAACACCCATTCATGATAAAGACTCTCATCAAAATGGGAATAGAAGGAAAATTCCTCAATATAATAAAGGGCATTTCTACAAAGCCAACAGCCAACATCATCCTAAATGGAGGGAGCATGAAAACATTTCCCTTGAGAATGGAAACCAGACAAGGATGCCCTTTATCACCGCTCTTATTCAACATTGTGCTGGAGGTCCTAGACAGAGCAATTAGGCTAGACAAAAAATAAAGGGCATCCAGATTGACAAGGAAGAAGTAAAATTATCTCTATTTGCAGACGACATGATCTCATACACAGGAAACCCTAAAGAATCCTCAAGAAAACTACTGAAAATAATAGAAGAGTTCAGCAGAGCATCGGGGTACAAGATAAACATACAAAAATCAGTTGGATTCCTCTACACCAACAAAAAGAACATTCAAGAGGAAATCATCAAATCAATACCATTTACAGTAGCCCCCAAGAAGAGAAAATAATTAGGAATAAATCTTACCAGAGATGTAAAAGACTTATACAAAAAAAACTACAATACATTTCTGCAAGAAACCCAAAGAGACTTACATAAGTGGAAAGACATACCTTGCTCACAGATAGGAAGACTTAACATTATAAAAATGTCTTTTCTGCCAAAAGCAATCTATACATTTAATGCAATTCCAATTCAAATTCCAACAACATTCTTCAATGAGATGGAGAAACAAATCCCCAACTCCATATGGAAGGGAAAGAGGCCCCAGAGAAGTAAGGCATTACTGAAAAAGGACAAAGTGGGAGGCCTTACTCTGAGTTTAGAACCTATTATACTGCCACAGTAGTCAAAACAGCCTGGTACTGGTACAACAACAGATACATAGACCAATGGAACAGAGTTGAGAATCCAGACATAAATCCATCCACATATGAGCAGTTGATATTTGACAAAGGCCCCAAAACAGTTAAACGGAGAAAAGACAGTCTTTTTAACAAATGGTGTTGGCATAGCTGGATATCCATCTGCAAAAAAATGAAACAAGACCCATACGTCACTCCACGCACAAAAACAAGTTCAGAATGGATCAAAGACCTAAATATAAAATCTAAAATGATAAAGATCATGGAAGAAAAAATAGGGGCAACGTTAGGAGCCCTAATACATGGCATAAACAGTATATATATAAAAAAAAAAAAGTATACAAAACATTACTAAGAATGCAGAACAAAAACTAGATAACTGGGATCTCCTAAAAATCAAACACCTATGCTCATCCAAAGACTTCACCAAAAGAGTAAAAAGATTACCTACAGAGTGGGAAAAAGTTTTTAGCTATGATATTTCCAATCAGTGCCTGATCTCTAAAATCTACATTTTATTGCAAAAAGTCAACTACAAACAGACAAATAACCCAATTAAAAAATGGACAAAAGATATGAACAGACACTTCACTAAAGAAGATATTCAGGTAGCTAACAGATACATGAGGAAATGTTCACGATAATTAGCCATTGGAGAAATGCAAATCAAAACTACAATGAGAGTTCATCTCACTCCAGCAAGGGTAACATTAATCCAAGAAACACAAAATAATAAATGTTGGAGAGGCTGTGGAGAGATTGGAACACTTATACACTGCTGGTGGGAATGTAAAATGGTACAACCACTTTGGAAATCGATTTGTCGCTTCCTTAAAAAGCTAGAAATAGAACTACCATAGGATCCAACAATCCCACTCCTCGGAATATATCCTAGAAAAATAAAAGCCTTTACACGAACAGATATATGCACACCCATGTTTAATGGAGCACTGTTTACAATAACAAAAAGATGGCACCAACCAAGGTGCCCATCAACAGATGAATGGATAAATAAATTACGGTATATTCACACAATGGAATACTACATATCGATAAAGAACAGTGATGAATTTGTGAAACATTTCATAACATGGAGGAACCTGAAAGGCATTATGCTGAGTGAAATTCCCACCCACAGTGAAATTAGTCAGTTGTAAAAGGACAAATATTGTATAAGACCACTATTATAAGAACTTGAGAAATAGTTTAAACTGAGAAGAAAACATCCTTTTGTGGTTACGAGAGGGGGGAGGGAGGGAGGGTGGGAGAGGGGCATTCAATAATTAGATAGTAGATAAGAACTACTTTAGGTGAAGGGAAAGACAGCACACAATACGGGGGCAGTCAGCACAACTGGACTAAACCAAAAGCAAAGAAGTTTCCTGAATGAACTGGATGCTTCAAAGGCCAACATAGCAGGGGCAGGGTTTTGGGGACCATGGTTTCAGGGGACATCTACGTCAATTGGCATAATAAAATCTATTAAGAAAACATTCTGCATCCCACTTTGAAGAGTGGCATCTGGGGTCTTAAACGCTAGCAAGTGGCCATCTAAGATGAATCGATTGGTCTCAACCCACCTGGATCAAAGGAGATTGAAGTACATGAAGGACATAAGGCAATTACGAGCCCAAGAGACAGAAAGGGCCACATGAACCAGAGACTACATCATCCTGAGACCAGAAGAACTAGATGGTACCTGGCTACAACCGATGACTGCCCTGAGAGGGAACACAACAGAGAACCCCTGAGGGAGCAGGAGAGCAGTGGGATACAGACTCCCGATTCTCATAAAAATACCAGACTTAATGGTCTGACTGAGACTAGAAGGATCCCAGTGGTCATGGCCCCCAGACCTTCTGTTGGCCCAGGACAGGAACCATTCCTGAAGCCAACCCTTCGGACATGGATTGGACTGGACAACGGGTTGGAGAGGGATGCTGGTGAGGAGTGAGCTGCTTGGATCAGGTGGACACTTGAGACTATGTTGGCATCTCCTGCCTGGAGGGGAGATGAGAAGGTAGAGGGGGTTAGAAGTTGGTGAAATGGACACGAAAAGAGATAGTGGAGGGAGGGAGTGGGCTGTCTCATTAGGGGAGAATAACTGGGAGTATGTAGCAAGGTGTATGTAAGTTTTTGTGTGAGTGACTGCCTTGATTTGTAAACTTTCACTTAAAACACAATAAAAATTATTAAAAAAGAAAAAACGAAAGATGAGAACGTAAAGGGGCAGGAAAACTAGATTAATGAAAATGAAGCAACCAGAATGGAAATAATGAGAATGTTCACTCATTGTAATGACTGTAATCAATGTCACTGAAGAACTTACAGAGAAATTGTTGAATGGGAACCTAAACCGCTGCATGAACCTTCATCAAAAACACAATAAAATATTACATTAAAAAAAAAGGAAACCTGCAGAGGCGGAGCCAAGATAGATGCTTCATGTCGCCCCTCTTAGAACAAATATCTGAAAAAACAACTGAACCAGATATATATGACAATCTAGGAACCCTAATCATCAAACACAAAGAGAGGAACCAGACTAAGCAACAAGTGGAAATTGAGACAATGCAAAAACTGTGAAAACAGGGAATTACAGGTAGTAGGATCACTGGCATCCTGCTGGCTGAATGTGCACAGTGCACTTGTTGAAGCAAGCAGCAACACCCCAATACGAAACATACTCCATTTGGTGCAACCAAGCAGAAGCAAATCTGCACACACCTCCAGAATCAAACAGGAACAATATCAAACCTGCAAAAGTTAAGTACAAAGCCCCAAACCTGCAAAAGTTAAGTACAAATCCCCAAACCACCACACACGGAGCATAACCCTTCTCCCCGACCAGAGCTTTATGGCCAAGGAGCAATCCCTTCTCAGTATCCATCCCCTCCCCACTCTGACACCAGTCCAGTGACATTCAACACCGCCACGCTCCCTAGGCCAAGAACACATGGCCAGGTCCAGAAACACCCACTCCATCATCCAGCCACTGGCATGGGGGTACAAGAACTTGCAGCACCCTTCTCCACCATCTGTCTCCCACTCCAGGGTCTTGCAGGCTGACCCAATACCATACATACTCATTAGGGCAAAACACAAGGGCAACCCCCTGAAGCCCATATTCATCATCAGAAGCCAAGTGGGAGCTGCAAATTTGTGACATTCAACATCACCCCACCTGCTAAGAAGTGGCCTCACCCACCCACACCGGGAGCCTGAGGGCTGGTGGTACCATCCACTGCATCTAGCCATCCATGACAGGAGCCTGAGAATTAGTAGTGCCTCCCAACCCCTCCATCCAAGGACACCAGGCACCCAAGGACTGGATGCATTACCTATGCCCCAACCAACACCCAACCCAATGACAAAGGAGAACACTCCCTGCACCCACAGCCAGGAGACCAACAGGACAGATTCACCATCTCTCCAAAAATTTCACCTACATCTCCAGCTCTCCCCACAAGAACAGTGAACAGACTCCCAAGCTCACATACATAGTAGCTGCTCTGACCACCAATAGACAGAAGGAGGGAGCTTCAACAATGCCAAAAACCACAGTAGCACACACTCACAGCCTATTTGGACATATCAACACAAAACAAGAATACAGGATGCACTAAACCAAAATATAGTAAATAAATAAAGAAATAGAGTAAATTATTGTTGCCTTGGAGATAAGGGTCACTATCAAATCACATAAAAAAGCAGGACAAGAGGAGGGGCCAAGATGATAGAATAGCCAGATGCTTCTGGCGATCCCTCTTACAACAAAGACCCAAAAAATCAAATGAAATTGTTACATTTACAACAAGCTAGGAGCCCTGAACACCAACGGCAAAGTTAGGAAATGTACTGAGCAGCAAGGGCAGAGAGAGACCATTCAGAAGCGGAGAGGAGTTGCCAGACCTGAATCACTGGGACCCCTCAGGCACTATTCCCAGAAGCAGCTACGGCAGGCTGGTGGTAGCGTTTAGGCTCAGTTTTCTGAGGGAGAAGCTGCCAGCCGCACAGTCTACTCACACCTCTGGAACAAGAGAAGAACAGCACTCCCGGCAAAAGTTAAGTAATTGCATATATTTTACCATGCCCCCCGCCCTCAAACCAGCTTCAGTGGCTGTTGACTTCCCTGGGCCTGAGATAGGCCCATTTGAGTGCACTGAGCCATGCTCCCGGACTTGGAAAAGGAATAAATTCACAACAGGGGGAAAAGATAATTTGCCAACTCCACTAACCTGGGGAGCTCAGGACAAATGTGGCACCTGTCCACGCATAAGGGGTCTGTGGACTTTGAATACCTTTCCCCCCTGCATAGACCTGTGTGGGCCTATTTTGGGAGAATACGCCCTTGTTGGCAGACTACAACTGTTTAAGTTGTGCAGTGGAGAGGTGGGTGTCTGATATTTGACATGGATTTGCCTATTAAACAGAGTCCTCCCCTACCCACATCAGGGACCTAAGGACTGGTGGCTCCACTCAGGTCACCCAGCCACCCACAACAGGGGTCCAAGGATAACTGCTACCTTCCAGTCCTTACAACCAAAAGCATTGGATACCCATGGTCTGTCTACAACCCACCACCTGTACACTCTAGGGAAAAGGGACGTGCTTTCCTCAGAGACACATGGGGGATGGTTCTCAGCCCCCTGCCTTCTGCAGAGCATGACCCACTGCTGCAACCAGATACCGGTACCTACACCAAATACCCCTGCCCCTCTAAGACTGTAGGACAGACCCTGTACCACACACTTGATGACCAGCTACCTGGACAACTGAGCCGAATCCACACAAGAAAAGTGAATGGAGTCATAAGCTCATATAAATGATACCAGCTCTAGCCTCCCAGTGACAGGATGTCAGAGTTCCAAAGATGAAAATAATCAAGCTAGCTCACTCAAGCAACTCATTTGGGCATATCAAAACAAAACAAAGCAAGAAACCAAGATACAGTAAGCAAACATAAAATAAGCTAATATGATTACTTACACATAGCTCAGAGACAACAGTCTATATCAAACCACTTAAAGACACAGACCATGATCGCTTCCACAAGCTCTCAAAACAGAGAATCAAAGGATCTTCTGGATGAAGGTGCCTTCCTTGAATTACCAGATGAAAATTCAAAAGATTAATATACGTAACTCTTCAAGACATCAGGAAGGAGATCAGACAATATGCAGAACAAGCCAAGGAAAACAGAGATAAAATAGTTGAAGAAATTAAAATGTTCTTCAAAAACATAATGAAAAATTTAATAAACTCCATGAATCCATAGAGAGATAAAAAAAAAAAAAAGCAATCAGAAATTCAGAAGATTAACAATAAAATTACAGAATTAGACAACTCAAGAGAAAGTCAGAGGAACAGAATCGAGCAAGTGGAAGGCAAAATTGGGGACCTTGAAGATAAAGCACGTGGCACCAATATATTTGAAGAAAAATCAGAAAAAAAAAATTTTAAATGAAGAAACCTTAAAAATCATGTGGGACTCTATCAAGAGAAATAACTGACGAGTTATTGGAGTACCAGAACAGGGAGGGATAACAGAAAATACAGAGAGAATTGTTGAAGATTTATTGGCAGAAAACTTCCCTGATATTGTGAAAGATGAGAAGATATCAGTCCAAGATGCTCATCAAACTCCACATACGGTAGATTTTAAAGAAAGTCACCAAGACATATTATAACCGACCTTGCCAAAATCAAAGATAAAGAGAGAATTTTAAGAGGGGCTAGGGATAAATGAAAAGTCACCTACAAAGGACAGTCAATAAGAAAAAGCTCGGGCTACTCAGCAGAAACCATGCAGGCAAGAAGGCAATGAGATGACTTATATAAAACACTGAGGGAAAAAAATTGCCAGCCAAGAATCATATATCCAGCAAAACTATATCTCAAATATCAAGGTGAAATTAAGACGTTTCCAGATAAACAGAAGTTTAGGGATTTTATAAAAACCAAACCAAAACTAGAAGAAATACTAAAGGGAGTTCTCTGGTTACAAAATCAATAATATCAGGTATCAACCCATGACTAGAACACTGGACAGAGCAATCAGATGTTAACTCAGACAGGGAAATCACCAAATCAAGATTTAAAAAAACGCTCAAAACAGGTAAACGGCGATGTCATTACGTAAAAGACCACATTAAAACAATACAGAGAAACTAAGAAATGTCACGTATCTTTCATACGGAGAGGAAGACAAGGCAAAATAAATAAATAAAAGTTAGGTTTAAACTTAAAAAATTAGGGGTAAATATTAAGGTAACCACAAAGGAAACAAACTATCCTACACATCAAAATAAAATACAAGAAAAAAATAGAGACTCAGCAGAAAACATCAACAACAATGAAGAAGAGGAAAAGACAATACATAAAGATAAACTACTCAGCACAAAAAATTAAGTGGGAAGAAGAAACTGTCAACAACGCACAAAAAAAGATATCAAAATGACAGCACTAAACTCATACCTATCCATAATTACGCTGAATGTTAATGGACTAAATGCACCAATAAAGAGACAGAGAGTGGCAGAATGGATAAAAAAACACGATCTGTCTATATGCTCCCTACAAGAGACAGACCTTAAACTTAGAGACACAAACAAACTAAAACTCAAAGGATGGTAAAAAATATATCAAGCAAACAACAATCAAAAAAGAGCAGAAGTAGCAATATTAATTTCTGACAAAATAGACTTTAAAGTTAAATCCACCATGAAGGATGAGGAAGGACACTATATGATGATTAAAGGGACAATATACCAGGAGGATATAACCATATTAAATATTTATGCACCCAATGACAGGGCTGCAAGATACACGAAACAAACTCTATCAGCATTGAAAAGTGAGACAGACAGCTCCACAATAACAGTAGGAGACTTCAACACACCACTTTCGGTGAAGGACAGGACATCCAGAAAGAAGCTCAATAAAGACACGGAAGATCTAAATGCCACAATCAACCAACTTGACCTTATACACATATAGAGAACACTCCGCCCAATAGTAGCCAAGTATACTTTCTTTTCTAGTGCACATGGAACATTTTCTAGAATAGACCACATATTAGGTTATAAAGCAAGCCTTAGCAGAATCCAAAACATCGAAACACTACAATGCATCTTCTCTGAAAATAAGGCCATAAAGGTAGAAATCAATACTAGAAAAAGCAGGGAAAAGAAATTAAACACTTGGAAACTGAACAATAACCTGCTCAAAAAAGACTGGATTATAGAAGCCATTAAGGATGGAATAAAGAAATTCACAGAGTCCAATGAGAATGAAAACACCTCCTATCAGAAATTTTGGGACACAGCAAAAGCAGTATTCAGAGGTGAATTTATATCAGTAAATGCACTCAGATGAAAAGAAGAAAGGGCCAAAATCAAAGAATTACCTCTACAACTTGAAGAAATAGAAAGTGAGCAACAAAAGAAACCTTCAGGCTCTAGAAGAAAGGAAACAATAAAAATTAGAGTAGAACTAAATTAAAAACAATTGAAAGACTTAATAAGACCAAAAGTTGGTTCTTTGAAAAAATTGAGAAAATTGATAAGCCACTGGCCAAACTGACAAAAAAAAAAAAAAACAGGAGAGGAACCAAATATCACAAATAAGAAATGCGATGGGTGATATTACAACAGACCCAACTGAAACTAAAAGAATCATATCAGATTACTTTGAAAAATTGTACTCTTAACAAATTTGAAAACCTAGAAGAAATGGATGATTTCCTAGAAACACACTACCTACCTAAACTCACACAAACAGAGGTAGAACAACTAAAGAGACCCATAACAAAAGAAGAGACTGAAGAGGTAATAAAAAATCTCTCCTCACCCTCCACCCCCTAAAAAAAAAAAGGCTTGGCCTGGAGGCTTCACTGGAGAATTCTACCAAACTTTCAGAGGAGAGTTGACACCAATTCTACTCAAACTATTCCACAACACAGAACAGGAATGAATACTCCTGAACTCTTTCTATGAAGCCAGCATAATCCTGATACCAAAGCCAGGCAAAGACACAACAAAAAAATAAAAGTACAGACCAATATGCCTCAAGAACACACACAAAAATTATCAACAAAATCCTAGCTGATAGATTTCAACAGCATATCAAAAAAATAACACATCATGATGAAGTGGGATACACACCAGGCATGCAGATATTGTTCAACATTAGAAAATCTATCAACATAATCCACCACATATGTAAAACAAAAGAACCACAGGATGTCATCAATAGAGGCAGAAAAGGCATTTGACAAAGTCCAACACCATTCCTGATTAAAAAAAAAAAAAAACTCTAAGCAAAATAGGAGTAGAAGGAAAATTCCTCAACATAAAGAAAAGGCATTTATACAAAACCAACAGCCAACATCAATCTAAATGGAGAGAGACTGAAAGCATTCCCTTGAGAATAGGAACCAGACAAGGAAGCCCTTTATCACCACTCTTATTCAACAGTGTGCTGGAAGTCCTAGCTAGAGTAATAAGACAAGAAAAAGAAATAAAGTGCATCCAAATGGGTAAGGAAAAGGTAAAACTATCCATATTCACAGATGGTATGATCTGATACATAGAAAACCCCAAAGAATCCACAAGAAAGCTACCTGAACTAATAGAAGATTTCAGCAAAGTAACTGGATACAAGATTAACATACAAAAAGCAGTTAGATTCCTCTACACCAACAAAGAGAACTTCGAAGAGGTAATCACCAAATCGATACCATTTACAATAGCCCCCAAGAAGATAAAGTACTTAGAAATAAATCTTACCAGGGACATGAAAGGCCTGTACAAAGAAAACTATAAAACACTATTGCAAGAAACCAAAAGATGCCTACTTAAGTGGAAAAACATAGCATGCTCATGGCTAGGAAAACTCAGCATTGTGAAAATGTCCATTCTACCAAATGCAATCTGCAGATACAATGCAATCCTGATCCAAATTCCAAAAACATGCTTTAACAAGATAGAGAAACATATTACCAACTTCATATGGACAGGGAAGAAGCCCAGATAAGTAAAGCATTATGAAAGAAGAAGAAGAAAGTGGGAAGCCTCTCACTACCTCATATTAGAACCTATTATACAGCCATGGTAGTCAAAACAGCATGGTACTGGTACAACAGACACATAGACCAACGGAACAGAATTGAGAACCCAGATGTAAATCCATCCATCTTTGAGCAGTTGATATTTGACCAAGGGCCAAAGTCTTGTTAAAGGGGGAAAAGACAGTCTCCTTAAATGGTGCTGGCATAACTGGACGCCCATCTGTAAAAATAGAAACAAGATCCATACCTCACACCATATGTAAAAACTAATTAAAAATGGATCAAAGACCTAGATATAAAATCTAAAAAGATAAAGATCATGGAAGACAAAATAGGGCCAAGGCTAGGGGCACTAATACATGGCATAAATAATACATAAACCATAACTAATAGCATACAAACTCCAGAAGATAAGCTAGATAACTGGGGTCTTCTAAAAATTTAACACTTATGCTCATCAAAAGACTTCACCAAAAGAGTGAAAAGAGAACCTACAGACTGGGAAAAATTTTTTGGCTATGATATGTCTAACAAGGGTCTAATCTCTAAAATCTATAAAATACTTCAACGTCTCAATAACAAAAAGACAAATAATCCAATTAAAAAATGGGCAAAGGATATCAACAGACACTTCACCAAAGAAGACATTCAGGTGGCCAACAGACACATGAGGAAATTGTCACGATCATTACCCATTAGAAAAATGCAAACCAAAACTACAGTGAGATACCATCTCACCCTGACATTACTGGTACTAATCCAAAAACACAGAAGAACAAATGTTGGAGAGGCTGTGGGCAGACTGGAACTCTTATGCACTGCTGGTGGGACTGCAAAATGGTACAGCCATTTTGGAAAACAATATGGCACTTTCTTAAAAAGCTAGAAATAGAAATAAAAATCCAGCAATCCCACTCCTAGGAATATACCTTAGAAACAAATAAGAACCATCACACCAATAGACTATGCACATCCCTGTTCATTGCAGCACTATTCACAATAGCAAAAAGATGGAAACCACCTAAATGCCCATCAACTGATGAACAGATAAACAAATTATGGTACTCACACACAATGGAATACTATGCAACTACAAAGAACAATGATGAATCCACAAAACATCTCACAACACGGATAAATCTGGAGGGCATTATGCTGAGTGAAATAAGTCAGTCATGAAAGGAAAAATACTGTATGAGACCATTCAAGAGCAGGCTTACACCCAGAAAAAAAATTCTTTGGTGCTTACAAGGGTGGGAAGGGAAAGGAAGGAGAAGTCACTAACTAGACAGTAGACAAATGTCAACTTTGGTGAAGGAAAGGACAACATACAATAGAAGGGAAGCCAACACAACTGGACCAAAGCAAAAGGACAGAAGTTTCCTAAGACACATCCAAACACATCTAGGTCAAGTGGTACAACATAGTTCATAAAGAAAATGTTCTGCATCCTACTTTGGTGAGTAGCATCTGGGACCTTAAAAGTTGGCAAGTGGCTATCTAAGATACATCTATTGGTCCCATCCTATCCAGAGCAAAGGAGAATGAAGAAAACCAAAGACACAAGGAAAATGTTAGCCTGAAGGACTAAAGGACCACATGAACCAGAGACTCCACCAGCCTGAGACCAGAAGAACTAGATGGTGCCCGGCTACCACTAACAACTGCTCTGACCGGGAACACAACAGAGAGTTCTGGATGGAGCCGGAGAAAACCGTGGAGCAGAACTCAAATTCATGAAAAAAGACCGGACTTACTGATCTGATAGAGACTGGAGGAACTCCCAAAACTATGGCCTCTGGACACTCTGCTAATCCAGAACTGAAGCTGTTCCTGAAGCCGACCTTTCAGACAAAGATTAGACAGGCCTATAAAACAAAAAATAATACATGAGAGGAAGGCGCTTCTTAGTTCAATCAAATATACGATATCAAATGAGCAACTCCGTGTCGAAAGTAAGAAGGCAGGAAGGGACTGGAACTGGACAAATGGACACAGGGAACCTGGGGTGAAAAGAGGGAGCATGCTGTCACATTGTGGGAATTGCAACCAAAGTCACAAAACAATATGTGTATAAACTTTTGAGTGAGAAATTAACTTGAGCTATAAATATTCGCCTAAAGCACAATAAAATTAAAAAAAAAAAATCATCTGTGAGACCAAACTGTCAACAGTTACTCTAAAGCAAGATGAGAAGGTAAGGAGGTCAGGGAAACTAGATTACTGGAAACAGAGCAACCAGAATGGAAATGCTGAGAATGTTGACATGCTGTGAAAAATGTAACCAATGTTACTAAACAATTTGTGTAGAAATTGTTAAATGGGAACATAATTTGCTGTGTAAACTTTCACCAAAAACACAATAAAATGTAAAAAAAGAAAAAAAAAGAACCTCTGCCACACCCCCTCTATCATCTTTGTGGATAAATAAAAAGAGGGAAAGATTATAAGATCAAAATTACACATAAAAATGATAGCAAGGCTACCCAAATACTCTGTTTATTTTATATTTTGCTGTATTAATTTTGTCATTCAACAAACATTTCTTGAACACCTGCTAGGTATGAAGAATTCTGAACACGATTGAGTCTCAGTCCACACTTCAAAAGGTCACAGCTTAGAGAGACATGGAAGGTATTTTCACAATAGTAAAAAAATAATGGAGTGATGAGTGCTATTATGGGGGAATGCACCGGGTACGGTGAACCTTTAAGTTGCCCTGAAAGGACAGGGAAGGCTTAGGTGAGAAGTGATTTTTGATATATGTTTTGGAGAATAAGCAAAAATTTGCCGGGATGAAAGACGCACAGAAAGGACATGAGACAAGAGAGTGTGTGCAAAGGCATGACTCATAGCACAGTTTGGAATAATAAGCCTCATTTTTACCCTGTCTACCAGACTTGCCGGCAGTGGGACCAGAGATGGGGCATTTTGCCAGCTGAAAGTGGGCACCTAGAAGGCACTCATATTTGGGGGATCAAATCAAGATGCATAGGAACTCTCTTAGCCAATCGCCATCTAACCAACTTTCTAGATTAATCAGCTCTCTCCCTTCTCTCTAAAATGTACTGACTGATGCCCACAACATTCTCAGCTCAAAATTAGTGAAAAATACACTTATGCATTTCTGCTCCTACTAAACGAGTCATATGCTTTTCAAGAATCCATTGTTTGTTCCTAAATGTGTTTTGACCGTTTCACTTCTTAATATAATTACCTAATTCAATTAAATATTGTGTATGCACGTGGGAAAAAAAAAACAGGCACACAAATGTGTGCATGTGTGTGTGTACAACAGACTATTTGTAATGGACAGAAACTGAAAACAGCGCAAGTATCTATCAAAGGTAGAATGGATAAACAAAGTGTAGGCTATTGACCACAGAAAATTATATTTTTATGAAAGTGAATAAACAAGTACTACCTTTTGGTTAGCAGCTGAGTGCTTAACCACTCCACTATCTTTTAATATTATTCTCTACTATGCATGAGGGGAGTTTCTGAGACTAGGTTTCTTGCATGTTCATATCTCCTGGTGAAACAAAGAAGACTACTGTCAACCAAACCCATGTTGACCTTCTATAGAATACAGTTTAAGCTGAGAAGCAACAGTCAGCTAGAGGCTACATTTCCCAGACTCCTTTGCAGCCTTCTATGGCCATGGCTAGTTTTCACCAATAAATGAAGGAATAAGTACCACTTCTGGGCCAAGTATTTTAAGAAACAAAAAAGTATGTCTTCTCCACATTTATCTTTCCCTTTTCAACAGCTGGATGCAGACGATGATGAGACCCTGGACAATACAAAGCCACAAGACAGAAGAAGCCAGAATCACCCTAGGAGGAGAGCTACCCACTGACTAGGAATACCTACCTTGAATGGTTATATGAGCAAAAAGATAACTTACATTGTGCTGAAACCACTGAATTTTGGGCATCAACATCTTCACCAGCTTATCCTACCCAAATGAACTTATCTGGTGTTTCTCTGAGAGAATTTCTTTTTCTTTTCTCTCTCTTTTTCTTTCTTACCTTTCTTTTCTTCATTTCTTTATTTTTCCTTTCTTTTTATTTACATATTTTTTTCATATGGCTGTCTTTGTTATCACCACTGTGTTTTACTAGTCTAAAATCTGATTTGTAGTCCAGTTCACTCTTTCTCCAATCATGTCTAATCTGCTATTAAACTCAATGATTTCATGTTTAATTTTAATTATTTTACCTTTTTTTTATTTCTAGAAGTTCTATTTGGTTCTTTTTTTTGAAAATGTTAAGTCAGTTTTTTAGAGTTTCCTATTCCTAGAAGATATATTTAATCTTTTGTTTGTTTGTTTGTTTTTCTTTGTTCTTCACAGTAGAGCACACCTTTTACAATCTGTCTGGTAATTCCACAATCTAAATACTTGTGAGCCTGTGCTGCCAGTTGTTTCTGCTACTTCTTGATCATGGTACCTTCTTTCCTGTGAGCTCAGTTAGTATTATTGTAAACACTCATTTTCCTTAGATGACTATTTGTGGAATTTCTTGGAGGCAAAGATGAAGAGCGAATTTGCCTTTGTCTTTGTCAGGCACCGGGGACACTCCAGTTCTGGATGATTTTAAACTGCATTAGTAGACCAACTTTCTTTGAACCCAGATGTTTCAGATGTGTGTGGAAAACCTACATATGGGCAAGCTTGTGGTTATGGGTTTCTGTTCTGCTCAGGGACAAATAAACACACAAACTTTCCCTGCAGGTCCTTGGGAGTGACAGTAAAGTGAAGAGTTGACCTCTGATTCACCTTCCGTAAGGAGGTGACTGTTTGGAAACCTAGTTTTATGACAGAAACACCTTTTGGATTTCCACTTTGAGAAGCTTCTTGGTCTTATTTCTACTTACAGTACCCAGCCATCACAATCCAAGTGAGTTTACCCATTTGGCAAATGTCCTTAGGGCCAAAGTTGCTTCAGGCTCTGCTTACCTCTCGGATCCTGCTTTCCTTTAGACTGTAGTTTCCTAATCCCGATCTATTTTGCCATTTCTTTGGTGCTGTTGGGAAGAGTTTTTAATGAATATGTTATCCAGAATTTTTAGATCCCAGCAGGAACACTGGTCCTAATAACATGCTTGCCGTAATACCAGAAACGGTTAAATAAGAATTCTTAAAAAGGAAGAGACAGACAGTAAGGGAAAATCTAATTCTGATCTGGTACCAAACCATCTCTTAGAACACAGGAACCAGGGGCCAGAAGAAAGGGGAAGAATACAAATGTTCTAATAGAGCATCTTTAGATGCTATTTCTGAACTACCTCCCCGACACTAACTAGAATATTTTAGTACCAGATCAGTATTAGGTTTTCTCTTACCGTCCTTAATGGGGAAAAGGAAATCCTGGTGGCGCAGTGTTTAAGAGCTACAGCTGCTAACCAAAAGTTCAGCAGTTTGAATCCACCAGGTGCTCCTTGGAAACCCTATGGGGGCAGTTCTACTCTGTCCTATAGGGTGGCTATGAGTCAGAATTGACTCAACAGCAATGGGTTTTTTTTTGGCTAATGGGGGAAAGTAGGAGTTTACTTTCATACAGCAGTGGAAAACATGTTTGATTATAAGAATCAGGAAATTAAAGGTAACCACTAGCAGAACGGAAAAGTACAGCAGAACTTTTTAAATTGATAAAAAAAAAAAAAAATGAATGAATGGTAAATAAAAAGAATCAGCTAAAAAATAAAAAGAGATGAAAGAGCATCACACAACAAAATAAATCATAAAAATAAAGATAGGCATAATGAAATTAAGTATCATATGTTAAACTAATGAACAGGAAGAATTATCCCATTAAATAACTGAGACTGCCAGATTGAGTCAAAAAACAAAACCCGGATATATATTGTTTGAAAGGAACATTCTTAAAAATGGAAAAGAAATGTTGAAAATAAAAGGATGAGCAAAGAGATGTCAAGCAAATGCAAACAAAAAGAAAGCAGGAATGACAATGTTAATATCAGACAGAGTGGGACTTAGGGCTAAAAGCACTAAACAAAGTAAAGAGGAACATTGTGTAATAATAAGACAATTTATATAAGAAGAAACAATGATTATAAACCAGCATGTCCTATAAAAATACAGCACCTAAGTGTATATTAATTATTTGAGATGAAAAGAATATATTAATTATTTGAGATGAAAAGAGCCTTGATTTAAAAAACAACTATCATGGAAGATTTTAATGTATTTCTCTCAGAATCAGACAGTTCTGGTACACAAAAAATAAGTCCAGACACAAAATAATGGAATAATACGTAAAGATACATGTTTTTCCTCATGTCAATGGATCTTTTACAGAAATCTATTATATACTTGGCCACAAAGGAAAAACTTACAAATTCAAAGAAGCAGAGAATTTTCAGGGTATATTTTCTGATAGTAATCTAATAAAATTAGAATTAAAATATGATTTAAAAAAACCTTTATTACTCAGAAATTAAGAAATTCCTCTTGAATCAAAGAAATAGAAAATAAAAATTGAAATTACAAACTATCTAGATAACAATAGCAAAGAACACATCATACCAAAATATGTATAGCAATGGAAGCTATACTCAAAGGAAGATTTATAGCCCTAAATGTTTTTATTACTGAAGATAAAAATTATAATTAATTTGTTTGAAAACAGAAATAAAAGAGATGTTAAAAAGGAATCCATAAGTTTGATCTTGAGGGGAAAATAAACAATAAAATAGGAAAGCTTCTGGCAAGTCAAATCAGGAGAAAAGCAGCAAACTTTTTTTAAGGCAAAATTAGAATCAAGAAATGGAATACAGCAATAGCTACAGAGTATAAATACTACATTCTGATGAGATTACATGAGATTTCTAACTCTTGATGAAATTAACAATAATATGAAAAGTAAAATTACTAAAATGACCTTTCCACAAACCTGAAAACCTAAATAGGCTAATAATCAGGGAAGCAACTATGAAAGAATTGTTTTTGTTATTAGTTGCTGTCAAGTTTCCTCTGACTCGTGGCAACCTTATCTATACCATGGGCCATTTTCATGATCACTGGTGTGCCTGAGTCCATTGTTGTGTATTTTGAGTGTCTTCCAACTTAAGGGGCTCATCTTCTAACACTATATTGGACAATATTCTGTTGTGATTCATAGGGTTTTCACTGACTTATTTTCGGAAGTAGATCTCCAGGCCTTTCTTTCTTGTCTGTCTTAGTCTGGGAGCTCTGCTGAAACCTGTCTACAATGGGTGACCCTGCTGGTATTTTAAATACTGGTGACATAGCTTCCAGCATCACAGCAACATGCAAGCCACCACAGTACAACAAACTGACAGAGGGGTGGTGATTCAAAGAATTACCCCCTAAGAAAGCTCAGGGCTAACAACATGTGAAGTGAGAGTCAGTGTATCAAGGATCAAAAACCTGAAGAACTTGTTTTCAGGGTTCTGATCCATTGTTTCAATTTTAAAAAGCTAATTACTGTAATATAAAAGAGAAATTACAGGCCAATCTAAAGTACAATGTTAAAAAAAAAAAAACTCAATAAAATACTCAGATAAAGAATACATGAGATTATTAAAAGGACACTCCTTCTCAACTAAGTAGAATTTAGCTAATGGATTAAAAAGATTTAATAAGAAGAAATATAATAATTAAATGTGGTAAGACAATCATTAATGTCTACCCGTAACTCATAAGAATAGAAATAAAAGCCAGCAATAAAAGAATCTTTTTTAACACAGCAAATTGCAAAATGCTGCATACAGATCACTACCTTAATTAAAGAGTCCTGGTGGTGCAGTGGTTAAGTGCTGGGCTGCTAACAAAAAGGTTGGTGGTTCAAACCCACCAGCTGCTCCAAGGGAGAAAGATGTGGCAATCGCCTTCCAAAAAGACTTGCTGCCTTGGAAACCCTATGGGGGAGTTATACTCGGTTCCATGGGCCACTATGAGTTAGAATCAACTCAAAGGCAACTGGTTTCAGGGGATACTTTCACATTACTTAGTACGGTTCTCTGCATGTTGTGGGTTCCCAATAAATATGTGTTCAATAAAACTGAATACTTACTGTCAAATGAATAATCAGTGGAATTAATATGGAAGCATTAATGTTATAGAATTTCACCTTTTATGTGGAATCTGGATTCTGTTCCTGGCCAATGCACCTCAAGGGATCTTGAGGATGGCCCCCAAGACTGGGCAGCATTTCATTCTGTTATGCATGGGGTCCCCATGAGTCAGGGGGGCAACTCAATGGCAGCTAACAACACAGCAGAGTAAACACCACACAGTTTCAAGGAGACAGGCTCCCCAAAGGCTGCATTGGTCAGGGAAGGCTTAGTGGGGAAGAGGTCAGATCTAAGACATTTACAAAGGAGAAGGAGGGCATTCCCCAAAAAGCAATGTCAGAAACACAGAATTCTCGGTGGCAGGATCAAGGAACAGTTATGAGACTGTTCTTTATCCTGAGGGAACACAGGGCCATTGAGATTCTTGTCAGGGGTGTGAGGTACCACATTACATTTTAGGGATATTCACCTGATAAGAGTATTAATTCAAAGACAAACTGGCAGCAAGAAGGCCAATTAATAGTCTATTTTTTTATTGTAATAGTTCAGGTCGAGGCCAATAGAGAAGAGAAGGAAAAGGAAAGGAAAGCCAGGGAAAAAGGAAGGGAAAGGAAGGGAAGGCAAAGATAGATTCTGCTCTGTGAGAAGGCTACAGTACTGCTCTCCAGCCCCATTCCCTAACTCCACTGTTTTACATCAAGTGAAAGACAAGTGCCCTGACACATCTCTCGCTGGTTCTTTATGGCCAATCCATCACCAAGTCTTGCTGGTTTTACATCCTCAATCTCTTTCAAATCATCTTTCCCTTCTCTCGGTTGCTACTGCTTGCACCCTAGCTACCATCACTTCTCACCTGGACAATCATGAAAAGTTCTCAACTGCTTTATCATGGCTACCCTTGTCCCCTTAAAAAAATTCAGTCTTCAAACTGAAGCCTGCATGATTTTCTAAACTGAAAATGTCATTCTCTCTCTCTCTTCGTTCTTTCCTTTCCTTTCTCCCACCCACCTAGCCCCGTACATTGTCCCCACCTTCTAGATGGGCTGTGTTATATTACTTGGCTAGAGAGCCTCTGGCACACAGCCTCCCCGGGTCTGCGCTCCCCTACAAGCCAGATGCCTCAGCACCATATTTTTTATTTTTCTTTATCTTTCCCCTTTTCCCTATCCCTTCTCCCTCCCATTGAGGCTCTGTGCTGCTTTCATCCCTACCTGACAAGCTGTGTCATGTCACTCAGCGAGAGAGACATCGGCTCACTGCCACTCCCCCACTCCACCCCCAACAGATGGCTCCCCCAGCACCATATTAATTCTTGTTGTTGTTTTTGTTATGGGGGGTTGCTGTAGTTGTTTCTTCTCTCTTCTTCTTCTTTCTTTTCCTTTCTCCTTCCCACCTAACCCTGTATGCCACCCATGCCCCATCTCAACAGGATGAACCACACCACTAAGCTAGAAAGCCACCAGCTCAGAGCCTCACTAGGTCTGCCCTGCCCCCATCTGCCAAATTGTACCATGCCACCATTTTATTTACTTTTTATCCTTTTTCCTTTTTTTGCCTTTTTCTTCTGTTTCTCTCTTTTCTTTCTCTCACCTACTTACCTCTACACATCACATCCTCTCCCTCCCCTCCTGCCTATCTGTACTGTGCACCAAACACCACACCCCTGAGCAGCACCATAATGAACCACCTGACACCACACTGCACTGCCCCCAGGCCTACCTCATCAGCCCCACTACGTGCCACGAATGACTCATCCCCACCCCTTCCCCCTGCTGGACCTGCCCTGCTGTACCATACCTGAGCAACTGGCCCTGTCCACCTGGACAATGTGTTGAGAAGCATCATGCCAGCAGATAAGCATCAAAGCATACCCAGCCCGCCTGCCCAGACACAGCAAAATAAAACAAAATGGCAGGACAAAACAAACAAATCTATAATCAACAGAAGATGAAAATAATTCCTGGATATCCCAAAGACAGCAGACAATATCAGAACATGTAAAAAATAAAAAAATAACAGGATGGCTCCAGAAAGCAAGCAAAATAAAACACCAGATAACCTTCTGGTAGAATAAAAGGCAATGAAACTACCTGATGGGGAATGCAAAAGTCTAATATTCAGGGCTCTCCAAGAAATGAAGGAAAATGCAGACAAAAAAGAGGGGAAAAAAACACACACACACACACAAAATCATGAAAAATACAGACAAAGCAATGGAAAAATTCAGGAAAATAATATGGGAACAAAATGTCAAAAAAAAAAAAAACTAGAAATTATACAAAAATAGCAATTAGAAATCCAAAAGATAAACAACAAGATTTCAGAGATGGACAGTGCAATAGAAGGTTTTAGGAGTAAATCTGAAACAATGGAAGACACGATCAGTGAAATTGAAGACAAATCTTTGGATACCAGTTTGTTTGAGGAAGAATCAGAGAAAAGAATGAAGAAGAATGAAGAAACCCTGAAAACGATATGGGATACAATCAAAAGCAAAAATCTGCAAGTGATCGGAGTTTCAGAACAGGGGGAGAAAACAAAAAAAACACAGAGAGGATCATTGAATATTTGATTACAGAAAAATTCCCTCATATCATGAAAAATGAAAAGCTGACCATCCAAGAAGCTCAATGAACCCCTTACAGGATAGACCCCAAAACAAAATCACCAAGACGTATCTTAATCACACTTGCTGAAACCAAAAACAAAGAAAGAATCCTGACAGCAGGTCAAGAAAATGAAAAGTCACATACAAAGGAGAAACAATAAGACTAAGCTTTGATTACTTGGCAGAAACCATGCAGGCAAGAAGACAATGGGATGACATATATAACACCTTGAAAGAAAATAACTGCCAACCAAAAATAATATAACCTGCAAAACTCTCATTCAAATATGATAACGAAATTGGGACATTTCCAGATAAACAGAAATTAAGGGAATATGTAAAAACCAAACAAAAATTACAAGAAGTATTAAACAGAGTCCTTCAGTTAGACAGCCAACAGTATCAGACAACAACCAGAATCTAGGATACGGGACCACATCAGCCAGACACCAACCTAGGTAATGAACTCCCAAGGATAAAACAAAACTAAAAAATTTACAGCAGGGAACCAGAGACATCAATCTGTAAATGACAACAATGTCAGAGCAATAAAAGAATAAACAGTGTACATATAGAACTTTCAAATGGAGAGAAAGTCAAGGCAATATCAAGTAATAAAAGCATGGTTTAAACTTAGGAAGATGGGGTCAATTTCAATGTAACCATAAAGAAACTTAACAAATCTACTCATCAGAATAAAGAAGAAAAACATAAAGTCTCAGTAAACACAAAATCTATAAAAACAAGAAATGAAAGAAATTGGACAAAAGGAACTCAGCACAGGAGAGTAGGAGAAACAAAGAAAATGTCAGCAGCACACAAAAACAAAGCCCTACAAAATGACAGCAATAAACTCAAACATATCGATAATCACACTGATCGTAAATGGCTTAAATGTGCCCATAAAGAGACAGAGGGAGACAAAATGGAAAAAAAAAAAACAAGATCCATCAATATACTGTCTACAAGAGACACACCTTAGAAAAAAAGACATATTAAAAATCAGAGGATGGAAAAAATATATCAAGAAAACAGCAACCCAAAAGGGCAGAAGTGGCAATACTAATCTCAAATACAATAAACTTCAAAAAAAAAAAAAAATCTACCATAAAAGACAAGGACACTATATAATGATTAAAGGGACAATCCACCATCCACCATGAGAATATAACCATAATAAATATTTACCCACTGAACGACAGGGCTCCAAAATACATAAAACAAACTCTAACGGCACTGAATAGAGAAACTGGTAGTTCCACGGTAATAGCAGGAGACTTCAACACACCACTCTCAGTAAAGGACAGAACATCTAGAAAGAAAGTCAACAAAGACACAGAAGATCTAAAGGCCACAATCAATGAAGTTGACCTCATAGACATATATAGAACAATCCACCCAACAGCAGCAAAGTACACATTTTTTTCCAACACACGTGGAACATTCTCCAGAATAGAACACATCTTAGGCCACAAAACAACCCTCAACAATATCCAAAGCAATGAGATAATAAGGCATCTTCCCTGATCACAACGTCATAAAAGTAGAAAATAATAACGACAAGAGTAATGAAAAAAAAAAAAAAATGGAAACTGAATAACACCTTGCTTAAAAAACACTGAGTAATAGAAGAAATCAAAGGTGGAATTAAAAAAACTCCTAGAATCAAATGAGAATGAAAACACATCACACCGAAACGTCTGGAGCACAGCAAAAGCAGTGCTCAGAACTCAATTTCTAGCACTAGATGCACACATCAGAAGAGAAAGGGACAAAATCAAAACACTAGCTATACAACTCAAACAAATAGAAAGAGAACAGCAAAAGAACCCCACAGCCACCAGAAGACAGGAAATAAAAAAATTAGAGCAGAAATAAATGAAACAGAAAATAGAAAAACAATAGAAAGAATCAACAAAACAAAAAGTTGGTTCTTTAAAAGGATCAACGAAATTGACAAACCGTTGGCCAAACTGACAAAAGAAACAGGAGAAGACACAAATAATCCAAATAAGACATGAAATGGGGGACATTACAAACCAAAAGAGACTTACATAAATGGAAAAGTATACCATGCTCATAGATACGTAGATTCAACATTGCGAAAATATCAATTCTACCCAAAGCAATCTAAAAATACAATGCAATTCCAATCCAACTACCAATACCATTCTTTAACGAGATAGAAAAACTAACCATTAACTTCCTGTGGAAACTAAGGAGGTCCCAGATAAGTAAAGCACTACTGAAGAAGAATAAAGTAGGAGGATTCGCACTACCTACTGGTACTGGTACAACGACAGACGTGTTGATCAATGGAACAGGATTGAGAACCCAGATATAAATCCATCCACCTATGGTCACCTGATCTTCAACAGGGGCCCAAATTTCATTAAATGGGGAAAAGACAGTCTTCTTAACAAACGGTGCTGGCAAAACTGGGTGTTCTTCTGTAAAAAAAATGAAACAAGACCTCTACTTCACACCATACACAAATACTAATTCAAAATGGATCACAGATCTAAATATAAAATCAAAAACTATAAAGGCCATCTAAGGTATTCCACTAGTCCCACCCCACCTAGAGCAATGGGGAATGAAAAAAACAACAAAGACACAAGGGAAAGATTAGTCCAAAAGACTAATGAACTAACCACAATCACCACAGCCTCCACCAGACTGAGTCCAGCACAACTAGATGGTGCCTGGCTACCACCACCAACTGCTCTGACAGGGTTCACAACGGAGGGTCCCAGACAGAGCTTGGAGAAAAATGTAGAACAAAATTCTAACTCACACACACAAAAAAACAGACTTACTGGTCTGACAGACTGGAGAAATCTGGAGAGTACGGCTACCAGACACCCTTTTAGCTCAGTACTGAAGTCACTCCTGAGGTTCACCCGTCAGGCAAAGATTAGACAGGCCCATAAAACAGTAACACTAAATGGATACACCAGCCCAGGGGCAAAGACGAGAAGGCAGGAGGGGACACGAAAGCTGGTAACAGGGAACCCAAGGTGGAGAAGGGAGAGTGTTGACCTGTCATGGGGTTGGCAAACAATGTCACAGAACAATATGTGTATTAGTTGTTTAATGAGAAGCTAATTTGCTCTGAAAACCTTCATCTAAAGCACAATTAAAAAATTGATTGTGTTGATGGCTGCACAATTCTGAGAATATACTAAAAACCATCGAATTATACTTAAATTAGTGAATTGAATGGCGGTTCGAAACCACCGGCCAGTCTGAGGGAGAAAAGGCCTGGCAATATGCTCTTGTGAAGATCACAGCCCAGCAGACCCTATGGGGCAGCTCTACTCTGTCCTATAGGGACCCAACTCTAGAGCACACAACAACAACAACAATGGTATGTGAATTATATGTTAATTAAGCTGTCAAAATGATATTGGCTTACCTGGGTGATGCAAATGGTTAAGGGCTTAGCTACCAACCAAAAGATCAGTGGTTCAAATCCACCCAGAGATGCCTCAGAAGAAAATCATGGTGACCTATTTCCCCTTGGAGCACTGCTGTAATCTGACACATATGAGGTCACCATGAGTCAGCATCAACTCGAAGGCAACTGGTTTGGTTTTATTTCTATATAAATTCCAAATGGTGAGTTCTTACATGATCAGAAGCTAAGGCTGGGCTGTAAGAATTTTGAAGAACCCATAAGCCTTTGAGGAGGGGTTATTACCAGTCAGGTGGAATGCAGGAGTTAAGGGGTCTTTCCAGCTCACTGAAGTTCTCTGCATCTCCTCAGCTTCTTTTCCCTGTCTCTTCTCCTCCCATCCACCTCTCCTTTCCACAGATTTCTCTTCCCACTTGCCAATACCGCCCTGATAGACTCTGTTTCTCTTCATTGTCCACAATACTGAATCACATTATGGATATATTACCTGTTAAAATTCATTTTTTTTAAGTTCTTGCTTCCCTAGCTAATCTTAAAAAAAAAAAAAAAATTGCTTTTTGTTTTGTTTATAAAAAGCTATGTTGCTTTTTTCCTCCTGGGCAACAACGGACTCTTGAGTGTGTGTGCTTTTCAAGAAACCTCAAGTCAGGAAAGTATCTTATCAGACATCTCAGAGTTTGAGTTTTTAAATCCATAAACCAGAGCAATTGGAGTTCAATCAGGACAACAAAGAGACAGGCCATTTTCTTGATTGAGAAGACATCAGCATTACTTCTGAGCCCCACGTTGGAAGGCACTCGAAATACACAGTGGCTGCAACAATGAACTCGAGCATACCAACAGTCGTAAAATGGCACAGGATCAGGCAAAGTTTTGTTCTGTCGTGTATGGGGTCACCCTGAGTCAGAGAAATCATGAATATCTGAGCTTTGGCCACATGAAACTCACTCTACAACCTATTCAAACTTCATAAACATGGTTCCTCCTTAAAAAGAGCCATTCTTTAAAAATTCAGAGTTCAAACTTGGAAAACAATTTCAACCAGAGGGAGAATACTTACAAGGTCAAAGGCACTTAATGTCATAGACATCTATGGTAGTGAACGTGTTTCATAAATCTTTGCCATGTAAGTGAAGTCAGCATGCTTACTGGAAAGTGCAGCTAAAACCCCCTATTTTATAAGATTGTGGTAGATTTGTTGGAAGGGGAATGCGAGGCTCACTCCTCTCCCCCCTCCTCCCTCCCTCCTCCATCCAGAACAACTGGCTCCAGGAGAAGCACTCCCCAAAGGTCCTTGATTTCATTAAGGCTTTTTGCAGAAATGAGCTCATCTCTTTCAGTTAAATAGTAATAAATGATTTGTAAGGAGCAACTTACATCAGTGCCTTATAAATAACCACCAACGGCAGCATTTGACTTCCTTGAAGTGTTGACTCAGATGCTGGATGTGCACAAGGGTACCAGCTCTGTAACCTCTCAATCCCCTAATGCCAGACGAGTGAGAGTAAGCCGCAGAGCCTGCCAAAGGTACCGCACAGCATGTCACATATACAGAGCCACTTTAGGCAGTGTGGGAAACACAGAAGCAGGGTGGACCGTGTTCCTGGGGTCATTCGGTGCCCATGGATTTTTCCTAACAATTCCGCTGTGAAGAAGTAAACAAAAATCTCCTTTCCTACCTCCAGGGCCCTTCACATACTGTGCTGCTCTCAGGCTGCTCTAAAGGGCCCCTGAATGTTCACCATTGTCAACCGTTCAGGAGAAAGGGCTTAACATCCCTCACTTGGCAGGTGATGGATGCCTTTTCTCTGATTGTCCTCATGTTTTAACAAGAAAAGAATCAGCTTGGAGGGCTTTGAAGGGCAGGAATACGGCTTTTCAACTCAATCCTGTCATCCAATGACCCACAAAGGAATTAGTTTTTAGGAAAAGTGTCAAGGATACAAGGGTTGGAGTCAAAAGAACTAGGCTGAAGGGCTTTCTTCTCCCTTTACTAGCTGAGGCCCCAAGCCAGGTTATTCTAATTTTGGTCAAGACCTAAAAGCCCCTGGGAAACAATTTCCTCAGCTATAAACTGAGATTGCCTGCAACGCCTCTACTTCCATCTCACGGAGTTGTTGTATGGGTCAAATGAGAGCATAAACATGCTTTGCATATATAAAGTGCTATACAAATATAATGTCCACCACTGTCTGTCAGTTTGTCATACCATGGTGACTTGTGAGTTGCAATGATGCTGGAAGCTATGCCACCAGTATTTCAAATACCAGGAGGGTCACCCATGGTGGACCGGTTTCAGTGTAGCTTCCAGACTAAGACAGACTAGGAAGAAAGGCCTGAAAATCTACTTCAGAAATCAACCAATGAAAGCCGTGCAGATCACAACAGAACATTGTTCAATACAGTGCTGGAAGACAAACCCCCTAGGTTGGAAGTTACTTAGAATACACAGTGGCTGCAACCAAGGACTCAAGCATACCAATGACTGTGAACATGGTGCAGGACTGAGCAAAGTTTTATTCTGTTGTACATGGCTCGCCATGAGTTGGAGCCAACTTGACAGCAACTAGCAAGAACACCACAAATATTCAATAGTTATACTGCATACCTACCTAAGCCCTGAGGCCATTCCCAAAAGACAGGTGCAGAATTTCTGGCTTGGGACTCATACCTTCCATTCTGTGGTGGATTGAATTATTAACCCCAAGTCCTTTCCCCTTTCTGCACCCTTGCCCTATTTCACTTTGCAACTCCTCCAACTAAAGTCAATATACTTCTCCTAAGGGACCAACCATCCTGGTTTTCCCAGGATGTGGCTTTAAACGCTGATACCAAGAAAGTCCCAGAAAACTGGTATGGGTTAGTCAGGCTAAACGACTTTCTCACCTCTTGCCTTTGGGCTTTGGCCAAGGAGACTTTAACAGAAATGACACGAGCAAAGTTTTGAAATATGGTTGTGTGATGGTATTTGAGCACTTTCATCTCTGCCCTAGCCATGTGAAGAGCCTTCTGCTCCTGGGAAGCTGCTGCCCTTTCAGCCTGGGTGGAGATGTGGAAAGCCAAGCTGAGTGTAATCTGCAGCGAGAAGCCAAGCCCAGATGTGTCCGTGTAGACAGTCTAGATCAGCCAGCTCCCAGCTGACTGAAAGACACGTAGACAAGTGCCAATGGTCGTTGCTTCAGTCACTGGATATGGCTCCAGAGCAACAGCTAACTGGTATACATCATGTGTTTCTTCTTTCCAGGCCACCTTTTGCTTTCTCTGTCCCCAGCTATGGGTCCCACACTGTGCTTCCTTAGGAATGGACAGTTAAGTCCTAATTTGGCGGCACAGACTTCTTGGCAATTCCCTGTCTATTGTACAGGAGGGAAATGGCAACATTGCAATTATTCATTCACTTTGCAAAATGGAAGGATTAATCTATTCATGGCTGACTATAAGCCCCAAAGGGCTATTCTGGATATAGGAAAAGAGTAAAGGCTTAGGGACATATCTCTGACTCCCCGACTCCATACCCTTCTACAAAAGCCTAATAAGTAAAAAAAATATGGAAAGCTCTTCACGAGTTCTGGAAGCTCTGGGCAGTCATCTGTCCACAAAACATTCATCTCCACTTAAGACTTTTTTAAACTCTTTGTCCTTTCCTTTCACAATGTGTGAAAATTTCTCAACCTTGTGCTGCACCTCACTAATCTAATATTTGTGGTGTCAATTCCAGTTGTCCTAAAGAAATCAAATTCCTTTAAGCTTTCCAATACATAGCAAGCACACAATAAAACTGATTATTTTTATTTTAATACATATTATTATATTTGATATAATTATTAAATCATGCCTTTAATGTATATGAAACAACTTGTTAGGATGCTCATGATATATTCCAAGAAGAAGTTGATTCCAAAACAGTACAATCCCATTTTCGGGAGCTATGTGTGTACCTTTATAGACACGCTATTGTCAGGTGCCATCTAGTCGGTTCCGACTCATAGTGACCCTATGTTTAACAAGGCAACACTGCCCGGTCCTGCACCACCCTCACATATAGACATAGACAAACCAAAAAAACCAAACCCATTGCCATCGAGTCAATTCCAACTCATAGCAACCATATAGGATAGAGTAGAACTGCCCCATAGAGTTTCCAAGGAGTGCCTGGTGGATTCAAACTGCTGACCCTTTGGTTAGCAGCCATAGCTCTTAACCACTATGCCAGCAGGTTTTCCGACAGAGACAAACCAAAAAAACTAAACCCATTGCCGCGAGTCACAGCAACCCCATGTGTTACGGAGCAGAATTGCTCCATAGGGTTTTCTTTGCCGTAGTCTTTACAGAGGAAACCGTGGTGGCATAGTGGTTAAGTGCTATGGCTGCTAACCAAAGGGTTGGCAGTTCAAATCTGCCAGGCACTCCTTGGCAACTCTATGGGGCAGTTCTACGCTGTTCTATAGGGTTACTATGAGTCAGAATCAACTCGATGGCACTGGGTTTGGTTTGGTTTTTGGTTTTACAGAAGTAGATCTCCAGGCCTTTCTTTCGTGGTGTCCCTGGGTGGGTTTGGACCAGCAAACTTGAGGTTATTAGTCGAGTGCAAACTGTTTGAACTCTTACATCTCTAAAAATGCGGTTAAACATGGTTTCACCTGGAGTTGTAAATGTTCGTCATGTTTATTTTCTTCTTTCCTCACAATCATGTATTTTAATTTTTTTTAGTTGTGCATATCTTGTGTAGAAAAAAAAATAAGAAAAATAAAGCATTTTAAAGAGTTAAAACTTAATCTCTTTCTCTTTTCCAAGACTCCAGAAGGAGGGAGCCTTCCCTCTCGCCCTGTTGCCCAGGCCAGGCCTCTGTCCCAAGCTTAGGGCTGCTTTTTCCTCCACCCTTGCAGAGTGGTCTGAACTGTCCCGCCACAGCCAGGCAGGGCCAGACCTTAGGCTCCCTTGTGCGCGTTGGTGGGGACTGAGAGCCAGGGTGCAACTATTGGCAGGCCTCCCTTGTAGGTGCAAAAAGGACTGAGAAGACGTGAGGCAGGTGGGGCGAGTTCGGAGAGGATGGCCTGTGCCCTGACTGGGTGAGGCATTCAGGGCATGGAGAACCCATTGCCAAGGAACCCAAGACCTTGGTCTTTTAAGGTGTGTGCACGGGTGTTATGTGTGTGCTAGAGTATGGGCACGTGTATGTGTGCAGAGGACTAATTCAGTGTCACAGAAAATTGTTAACACTGGCTTTGTATCTGGGTTATTGGAGCCCTCGCAAAGAGGAAAAAATCTGTAAATGCTCAGCTTAACTGTGTACAGAAATACAAATTACAGGCATTCGTGTGGTTTGATTACCACTCACTCGCAAAAGTCTCCCCGCACAATGACAATTATCCATATTGTCAAATATGTGGATGTTGCCAGATTAGCTTTGTTGTAAATTTTAATTAATTGCAACAAAAAACTGTTGGCATGTGCTCAGTCATTAGAGTTGGCTGTCCCTGAAACATTATCATCTGCCCCCAACTTAGAGAGACTTCAGAGAACATTGGTCATGATGGCAAGACAGGTCCAAAGGCTTAAGAACATTAAATCGCTTTTTGTGTGACAATCACTACAATACCAACCCAGTAAATTTCCCCAAATTTTAAATAACAAAGCTGTATTAATTCTTACAAAGCTAAAATGTATTTCTTGTTATTTTCAACAGTTCTCCTAACTACTTATTGTTCATCATTTTGCACCAATATACCAACCAGATGGCTTATATTCATCTTATTTACACTATTTTTTTTCCAGCCAAACAGCATTAATCCAACAGTATAAACTGATCCATGTAAACTTCTTGCTGCCCAAGACCTACAGCAGCCTCTTGTCTTCCTTCTTGCCCCTGGTCAGGTCACCTTGTGGTCCTCCATCCGTCTGTCCAGCCTCTTCATACTCAGAACTGTTTCATCCCTCTCCAGTGTCCTTCTCTTCTTTCCACTGAAGTCTCTGTGGGTGGTCTTCAGAGGCCAGGCTTCACATCACCTCTATTGCAGAACATCTCCTTGTCTTGGTGTGGCTATTAAAAAGGCTGCTGGCTGACAAAGAATCACCAACATGTATAGATGGCCTGACCTGGCAGATGCGTGATTCCAGAACTTAAGATGTGTATTGATCCTTCTCTCGTGCACTTACCGCCCCCACTGTTCTGATGTGTAATCGATCAATCAAGCAATGCATATTTGCTGAGAGGCTAAGATGTGCCTAGTATTTTGCTTGGACTATATTGGCCCCCGACTCATGGCCACCCTATGCAGAACGGAACAAAACACTGCCCAGTTCTGTGCTGTCCCTGTGATGGATTGTGGATCAGACCATTGCGACCCATGGCTTTGGCTGATTTTCAGAAGTAGAGCGCCAGGCCATTCTTCCTAGCCTGTCTTCATCTGGAAGATCTACTGTTCAGCATCATAGCAACATGGCAGCCTCCACTGACAGATGGGTAGTGGCTGTGTATAGGATGCACTGACTGGGAATCAAACCCAGGCCTCCTGAGTAGAAGGTGAGAATTCTACCACTGAACCACAAATGGCCCCTTTGCTTGTACTATGGAGAACACCAAAGAAGCACAGACCCTAAACTAGAGGACCATATATTTAATTAGGAAGGCAAGAGTTAAAGGGGGAAACGGGCCTGCAAGAAACAAATAGAAAGTAATTAATGACCATACGTGCATGCATGCGCATACACACACACACACAGAATCCTCAACTGGATTGGCTATGCGTACAGTAGGATACCGTGAAGTAGCATACAGCGATATGAGAGAAGCAGGTGGGAAGAAAATGGATCCTGACTGCACTCTGAGAGAAGGAACAGCCTTAGATGAGAACCTGGAAGATGCTGGACCTTGCTGTGGAAGGTGACAAAACCACTGTAGAATCTCTATTAGAGGAGTGTCATATACCACAATGCAAGTTGTGTCTTGGGAAAATTCCTGTGATAGTTCTCTATAACATCACACAATAGCAAAGGTGTAAGAATCAGGGAAAGAAATTCAGGCATGTCCCTATTAAAAAATGTCTAACGACCCCTCATGTTCCACCTATTAAACTCTTTCTCCAAGCATTCAAGACTTATAGAAATTTTACTTGGTTTCTGTGGTTGAGATTGAAGTAATTAGATTTGGGGTTTTATATAACATCATAGATCACAGAGCTTTAGAATTAGAAAAGCCAAATAATCAAATAACTTACCTCCTTGTACAGGGAAAAATATTGATGTACAGAAAACTTAAGAAACACTCCCAAAGTCTTGAACCCAGGGATCTAGTTTTCTGTGCCCTCTGTATTCCTAGGTCAAAGTTAACACGTGAATTAACTTCCGTTTCAAAAGAGAAGAATTTGTAAGGAATATTCCCATCTGGGAACATCTTATATGAATTTTCATTACTGAAAAACCATCTGAAGAGTTCCCAGTAAAGGGTAACAAGGATTTTAACTCTATACAACAGAATAGGATTTTCAACATAACCAATATTGCTTTTAATTAAGACAAATACACACAAACTTAAATCCAAGTATTGCTTCCTGACATGAAGAATAGAGGATGGATGACAATTTCAAAAATATATACCACCAAAAAATAAAGAAAACTATAGACAAAACTTAAGATAACCTAAGAGGACTAAAAAAACTAGATGAGATAAAATACTGATCCAACCACGTACAGACCCTCATTGATACCTCACTGGAACAAAGTGCCAGGAAGTATGATTTTTCTCCCTTTAGCTGCTCATTCTGAAGTCAGTATACATCCTAAAATTGTTAATAATTCCATACATCCAAATAATAAGTTCACCCTGCTATCAAAGACCCTCTTTCATGTGACTCTATCTACCTGTACCTCCTCCAAGCTCCCAATTGACTGTACCATCCATTCAAAGCAGGCTTCTCACCTGCCTCTAACTGTGCTCTGCTTATATCTGTGAGACCTGGCCTTCTTCTTCTAAAATGGCTTACTGCCTACACTCTGCCTATCTCAAGCTCCTTCAGAGTCTCGTTTCAGCCCAGTCTTCCCAAGAAGTCATCCTAGTTTGCCTGCCCACAGCAGACACTTGTTAAAGGCATCCTGCCATCTTGCTTTGGTCCTGGTTCCACACCTGCCAGTGTTTCCCACTCAGCTTGTGAGCAGCTAACACATTTTCAGAATGCCCCGGTATATGGAACCCAGTTACTTCTGTTGTTATTTGTAGTCAGGTTGGCTGCCAACTCATGGTGACCCCAGGCCCAGTGGAACTAAATGCTGCCCGGTCCCGCACTGTCCTTATGGTTGGTTGCTGATCGAACCATTGTGATCCACAGAGTTTTCATCGGCTGATGTTCAGAAGTAGACTGTCAGGCCTTTCTTCCCAGTCCGCAAGGTCCACTAAAAATTGTTCAGCATCATAGCAACGCACACGTCTCCACTGACAGATGGTATATTGCCTGTGAATCGAGGGAATCGAACGTGGGTCTCCCACATGGAAGATGAGAATGCTACCACTGAACCACCGCTGCTTCCAGTTTAGTACTATTCTGGTACATAAATCCTCTTTGAGGCACCATCTAACAGGTACTCTCTAAACAGAAAGAAATAAAACTCTTTGAGGCACCATCTGATAGGTACTCTCTAAACAGAAAGAAATAAAACTTGAGCAGTCTTTAATTTGCTGATTTTCCCAAACCTTGAACACAACTGATTGCAAAACAAGTAATAGAACTAGATCTTTTGTTAAACCCACTCCAATACTAAGTGCGCTGAACTATACTTGGCTCTTTGCTTTGGACTTACAGAGAGGTGGCCAAATGATAATGTCCTTCCTTCTCTCTTCAAGAAAAGCAGCATTCCAGAGAAAAGAAGAAAAAAAAACTCACTTATAGAGGGTTGTGATGAAACCTTTTTCCTAACAGTATATTTTGGATGGCATTAGTTTCCTCCTTTAAAATTTTTCAAATAGAAAATGTGAGCTGTAGAAAAGAAAATGTAATTACTATTTGGTGGAGAAGCAGAATTCATGATCAATTGCTTCAGCAAAGGAAAAGGACAGGGGCGAGGAGAAAGAATTAAAGAGAACTTCAGAGTAAATAAAAGTAAACGAGTGATGCACAGCAAGCAATAGCACTGCAGTGATGACAAGACACCGACCATAACTGACCACTCAAAGGTCAACTAGAAAACACGGGAACTGGAACAGACCCTGAGAGGAATCTGACCAGCTCATTAGCAAAGGCCTGGAAAGAGAGAGACTTGATAAAGAAGAGCTAGTAAAGAGTGGAGAGAGCATTATATCAATATTTAGACTACCACAGAGAGACAGTTGAAACCTGGACGAGAAGGGTAGGTTTGTGGTCCAGAAAAAAACTAACTAAGCCACCCGGGGCCGACTCAAAAGGAAGTGAGTTGGTTAGTCTGAGGCTAACCGAAGTTGTAATATTTTAGATCCGCACCAATGCCTTAAGTGACAGCAAAAAAAAAAAGTTACAGTAATAATACTATGGGGTTAGTTTGACCCTCCTGGACTTCCTCCTACTATAGTCCAAAAGTTTTTGCTCATAAATAACAAACTTCACTATCTTTGAAGATGACGCTCCTAGATCTTGGGTGGTGGAACTTAAGATAAGTGCACTTTGGGGTTTCCCTAAAGCCATTTCATCCCAAAGCTTTGTCTAGAAGTATCTGTTAGTAGTGTAAATAGCAGCAGCTGTATCTCTACACTGGTATTAATGTTCTAAATAACGTTCTGGCGTCTTCGATTATAGCATTAGTACCAAAGAGGATTCTGGACTGCACTGAGTAACACGCACTGGAGCGTCCTCAAGCTGGCTGGCCGCTGCCCGGAGAAGGGCCAGAGCGTAAGAGCAAACCTCGCAGCCTCTGGCAGCCTGGGCCGGCCACCCGGGGCCAAGTTCTTTAGGAATGAGCCGGTGACGAAACCACTATAAATCTCTGTTTAAAGCTCCCTGTTCAGTTTTTTTGTTTTGTTTTGTTTTGTTTAAATGTTGTTTAAACATCTTTGGATCTGGAAGGGAGGCGAGCTCTCAGACATCAGTTTTGAAGAACTCCTTGACTCAAGCCATGTGTGTCTGATGAAGTATTAGAATCTTGATAAAGAAAACGTTCAACAGAAACTAAGTGCTTCATGCAAAAATCGGGCAGCTGTGCGCTAATTTTACTATCTACCTGTCAGGAGATGGATGGTTTTCCACATTGAAGAAAAAGTGGAAAATTCCTCTTTTGATTGGAAAAAGACCATCACTATGGTTCGTTTTGTTTTCAGTATAGGGATACTTCTTCCGAACTCTTACTCGTCCTATTTGCAAACTTCAGAGAAAATGCACCAGAGATCTCAGTGAACACAAGAAGCATAATTAGGGGCCAATTAATTTCACTACCACCCATCAGTCAGATTGTCACATCCTGTGGCTTGTGTGTTGCTATGACGCTGGAAGCTATGCCACTGGTATTTCAAATATCAGCAGGTCACCCATGGTTTCAGTGTACCTTCCAGACTAGGACAGCTTTCAATGTAGCTTCTAGACTAAGACAGACTAGGAAGAGAGGCCTGGTGATCTCCTTTCCAAAAATTAGCCTATGAAAATCTGTGGATCACAATAAAATATTGTCTAATATTGTGCTGGAATATAAGCCTCCTAGGCTGGAAGGCACTGAAAATACACACAAAAGGGCTGCAACAATGGACTTGAGTGTACCAATAGTTGTGTCAGATCGGGTAACATTTCATTCTGTTGTACATGGGTTCACCATGAGTCAGAGTGGACTGGACGGCAACTATTCACAACAACACGTAATGTCTGTTCTGTACTTACTTTTATCAGTCTAATGGGAAAATTCACCTGGGGCTAAGGAAGAGGAGAATACAGGCAGCTATAATGATGAAGTCGAAGCACTGTAAAATCTTTTCATGCAAAAATAACCTTAAGGAGTTAGGACCTTCGAGGAGATCCTGGCGTAGAGTAGTCGTGTGGAGTGAAGGAGAAGTTGAAGCTTGAGAATAAAATAAATTATATACGAAGTTATGACAGAGCTAAGAAAGGATACCAGGAATAGTTATCTAACTATGACGAGAAACATGCCAGGGTTTTACAGACTGATCTGCATATCTCTACATACAGACCAGTGTCAGTTGCCAGCGAGTTGACTCTGACTCCCTGCGAACCCACGAGTGTCACAGTAGATCACCGGGCCTTTTTTCTGAAGTGCCACTAGATGGACTCTTGGTTGACAGTGAGTTAGCCATCTGCACCACCCAGAGACTCCCTTACATACAGAAGCCAAAAAAAAAACCAAACCTGTTACCATAGAGTTGATTTCAACTCAAGCAACCCTATAGGACAGAGCAGAACTGACCTACAGGGCTTCCAAGGAGCAGCTGGTGGATTTGAACTGCTGACCTTTTGGTTAGCAGCCTGAGCTCTTAATCACTGCACCACCAGGGATCCTTACTTCCTAAATGTATTCATGTCACAGCACACACAGAAAAAAATAGCCAGACACAGGGTTAAATAAAATGGAATTCACAGAGACAAAGGCAACTAGTCCTGGATCTACAACCACACTAGGCCCCGGCCATCAGGCCAACAGCCGAGGAGACCACTATCCTGGCAGACTTCTGTCATGCCTTTGTGACACACCAGGGCACCACAGCACACAATCTGGGAAGCGCTGTAAGACAGCAGGATTTCCTTTCTCACCATTTAACTTCTGTAGTGGTTCATTTTCAAAAGTCATGAATTGCATTATGTTGGTGCCTGCAGCCCCATCACCACACAGTGACAGCTTCTCCTAATTCCAGGCAAAGTATCTCAGAGGAAATGAATGACCCCAAAACGAACTTATTTTATCCAGGATTATTTTGATTTTTTTCAAGTGCTTTTTCTGCATCTATTGATCTGATCATATGATGTCTCTTCTGTAGCCTGTTGATATGATGAATTACATCAACTGATTTGTGAACGTTGGACCAGCCTTGCGTATCTGGGGTAAACTGCACTTGGTTGTAGGTATATAATTTTTTTATAGAGCATTAGATTTGACCTGCTAATATTTTGTCAAGGATTTTCGCATGTATGTTTATGAGAAACAATGGTCTGTAATTTTTCTTCCTAGCGATGTTTTTTGTCTGGTTTGGTAACGCTGGCCTCATGGAATGACTGTGAAACTGTTCCCTTCATTTTCTTTCCCTTTTTCTTTTCTTTTTTGGAAGAGTTCGAGGCAGATTAGTTTTAATTCTCCTTTAAATGTTTAGTAGAATTCACCGGTGAAACCATCTGGGTCTGGTGCTTTCTGTTTTGAAAGGTTATTAAGTGTTGATTCATTTCCCAGAATTATTTTGATAATTATCTCGCTAACCACCCAATTTGCTTCACGTAACATTTTTACCTAGAAGAACCTAAGGATGTTTCTACTTGTAACCTTCTAATCCATCCATTCCGAGTTTTTGGGTTAGGGGTTTAGGCCATCATCTGTTCACACCCAGTAAGTATCAATTCTATGACAAACATGTTCACAAAAACTGGTTTCCTCTTTTTCCTGGTGCACAGCTAATCCACATTCCCCAGCCTCTCTTAAGGCTAATGGGACCCCATGACTAGGTTCTCCAGAGTGACAGTGATCATGTGACCACAGCTGGGCAAAAGAATGTAAGCAGTGGGTGTGCCTTTTTCTAACTCTCTTTCCCCTTTTTCTCAGCTAGAGTCAGATGC